>NC_090800.1:3628571-3930952 GCF_036512215.1 Solanum lycopersicum
TATGTGGAAGAAAAGGGGAATTTCTCGAGTGCCACTAGTTTATGAAGCTATGCAACGACCAACGCCTGGAAAAGTAAGCATTCTTTCGGATGGATCAGTAGTTGTAGAGGTTGGAGGTATTGAAATCGGCCAAGGTCTATGGACAAAGGTCAAACAAATGACTGCCTATGGTCTTAGCTTAATTGAAAGTAGTTGGAGTGAAGAACTTGTGGAGAAAGTACGCGTCATACAAGCAGACACTTTAAGTTTAGTGCAAGGCGGGTTTACTGCTGGAAGCACTACATCTGAATCGAGCTGTGAAGCAGTCAGACTGTGCTGCAAAATATTAGTTGAAAGACTAACCCCTCTAAAGAAGAATTTGCAAGAAAAAAATGGTTCCGTTGATTGGACTACGCTGATTCGCCAGGTTTTACTCTTTTGACTTTCTTATATTACAATTTTGTGTGTTATAATCATTTGAGCGTCTCTTCATAAGGCACATTTCATGCAATCAAAGCTGATTCCATGTTATTCCTTTAGACGTATTTCTTCTCAGGCCTATGCCATGTCACTAATAAATACCTTGTTCACTGTATTGATTATTCGAAATAGAATTCCATGTTCTAAAGATGATTTCAAATTTAAGTATATATGTTAAAGGGCAGAGACAGACTCAAACGGGAAACATCTGTCAGTATAGTGTTGGACTTTAGTTTTTAAGACGATGATAAATTAATTGAAATTTGAAAGGGAATTATATGAAATCTAGTGCCTAATCCATTTGTGTGAACTAAATCTCTTAAAGCATTAATATATAAACAAAAAACACTCCAACTTTTGAGTATGCACATCTAGACACCTCAACTCATCTCCATTGTGGTAGTTGAACACTCCAGCTGACAAAAATGATCATCTCGACACCTCCAAAATTTGTGTCACATCAGCATCAGGTGTCTACGAGACAAAGTGAGACAAGTTGGAGTGTTTAGTTGGCAGTTGAGATGTCTGGATGTGCACCCTTTAAAGTTGGAGTGCTTACTTGCAAGTTGAGGCTAAGTTTAAGTGCCTGTTTATGTACTATGCCTTTGTTTATATGTCGAATAACATTGGATGTGCAAATTCTGATCCTTTCTTACCCCCCCTCAGGCAAAATTTCAAGCGATAAACTTAGCAGCAAACTCTTATTATGTGCCAGAATTGAGCTCCATGAAGTATCTGAACTATGGAGCTGCTGTCAGCGAGGTAATCTTGTAGCTCAATGTGGAAAGACTTATTGCTTCGCCTGGTCCTCAAGGATTACATCAATTCTCGATATCCTAATGAGCACAAAACACTTTGCCTGATATTCCAATTTTGGAGCATTTAGCAACCATATGGTCCAGCTGAAGCACCTTTTTACTGGAAACTAACAATTGCGATGTCGGTTTTGCAGGTGGAGATAGACATCCTGACTGGAGAAACAAAAATTTTGCAATCAGATATAATATATGACTGTGGACAGAGTTTGAACCCAGCTGTTGATATGGGACAGGTCTATCGAAAATTTGTCTCGATTTACTTCAAGTTTTAGCTTTTATAATGCTGATTTGTTTAAACAATTACGAAGTATATGACGGTAGCTGTAATTCAATCTTGTGAAGAACTATTAATCACCTCCTTAATCTATTTTATCATCTTAGCTTAGCCAGCATGGACCTTCAATTGTCAACGATGTTCGAGTAGTGATTTTTCCATCAAAGTTTCCTATTGATCACCTCTTCAATAACAATTTATTTTCTTTCAGATCGAAGGGGCTTTTGTACAAGGGATTGGATTTTTTATGCTCGAAGAATATCTTACAAATACAGACGGATTGGTTGTTACAGATAGCACTTGGACATATAAGATCCCCACAATCGACACAATACCCAAACGTTTCAATGTTCAAGTGCTAAACACTGGACATCACGAGAAACGTATTCTCTCGTCTAAAGGTACACTGTTCTTTCTTCAATTCCATCACTCAGACAAGATTTTAAATTTTTTCGTACTGCTAGGATGACTTGTGAGTGAATCCTCACACACATTTTCCATAAGGTTGAGTGCAAACTATAATTAAAATGAGTATAAGTTAACCGTTGATAGTGAAAGTGTTATTAAAATGAGCGTGTGATGGTAGTGCATCGCAGTAGTAGATGAAGCACCACAACAAGGTTTATGATGGAGCAATAACGGTGACTCGACAGAGGAAGTTCCATAAGAAAATGATTTTGACTTAGTGGTCTTCCCTTCCTTGGTCTAAGAATCAATGACATAACAAAAGGTAGCTGCAACTCTACCAATACGTGCCTCGAGGGAACTGTCGCGGATTAGCTTGTTAACTTTCGTGTCTAAATATCTTAGCTTAGAGGAAAAAGTGAAACCATTAGTTTTAGATGAGTTTGTGAAGCCATTTTGCATGATTCATTGATTCGACTATAACGACTTTTTGCAGCATCTGGTGAACCACCACTGCTTTTGGCGTCCTCAGTTCATTGTGCAACAAGAGCAGCTATTAAAGCAGCGCGAAAACAGCTTAAACTTTGGGGCAAGCTCGACGAGTCAGATACAGATTTCTATCTGGATGTCCCTGCCACATTGCCTGTAGTGAAGACACAGTGTGGCCTGAATTATGTGGAGAAATACTTGGAAACTTTGCTTGATCTGAAATCTAGCTAAATGCTTGATTTCTAGCTTTTTCGGGGCACATTGTTGTCTGGATCTATGTTTACTCAGACTCTGCAAAAATATTGTCGTACTCATGTCAGATTCACTTTTAGAGGATCCGACATGGATCCATCGATATTTTTGAAGAGTACGAGCAACATAGGATAAATAGGTTACTCCATTAGCTTTGATAAGATGACTTGCTTTGTTATGTTCCATCAAATAGCATAAGCAAATTTTCTATTTTCATGTATACAAACCTTATATTAAATCAACAAGTTTGCACATTGGAAAAGATCCTCTTTTTTTTCTTCATGTAAAGTGTTCAATATACTTGAGACTAAAAAGAATAGAAAGAGATGTGAAATGAACGACCATGGAGACTTGGGGATCTAGAGCAGGTTTTTCTTATATATTTTTCGTATCGAGAGCTACTTTCTCGAATATCAACGTAGGCAGTGGCGGATTCACAAATTAATCTCAGGGGTTCGAAATTTAAAGAAGAAGCTCATGTGGTAAATGTAAGTGCGCGGTGAGCGTAGTAATTCCGACTTGCTTTTTGTACAAGGTATCTCATTGGTTGATAAAAGTTGACACCAAACTAATCAAAGATATTGAGAACAAAGCTACGTTAATAAAAAAAAAATTATTGGATTAGTTGTATTACATAAGTTGATTTCTAAAACACGTGAGAATTAAAGGATGAAAAATGAAGCGAGATGGAGAAGAAAAATATTTACCTTAACCTGCTAAATTTATTATGCCTTATCATCTACTTTTACCTGGCTCCATTGAACTTACTTAAAAAAAATTTGCATTTAAAATTTTTTAAATTAGCATTCATTCAAAAACATATTACTAGGAAAATTATCAGGATTCTCAAAAAGTGTGTACGTATAGATTTGCTAATATTATATTTAAAAGACAAATAAATGGCATTATCAATTTTTTTCGTTCATATAGTTTAATTTACTAGGTTAGTCTTCACTTTGTTGAAAAAATATGACGAATAAATCAGATAAATTTAGTTACCATCTCTCCGTAATAGAATTGAAAAAAACAGAAAAGAAATTCCATGAATTGTATTAAATATATATTATTAAAAGAATATTGGCAATTCTTGGTTTCTTCATCCAATTACATCTAATTTATCTTTATGTTGAAACAAAATGACTAATATATAAGATGAATAAAAAATGTGTCTTGATAAATTTAATAAAAACAAATTAGAAAAAAAATGATATAAAAGAAAAAAATAATGAAAAAGAGAAGATGAGCCCACTTCCATGCATTATATATATATATATATATATATATATATATATATATATATATTATTATTATTATTATTATTATTACTACTACTACTACAAGTGGAAAGCTCTTAACTTAAAAGTTGAATTATCATTTTGTCTTTATTTTATCCCCAAATTAAATTAAATCTTAATATATAATAAATTTAATATTAAATAATCATATTTAAATACATGCATGTAGACACCATGGTTTAAATTCTATTTATTTACATACTATATAATAATTATATTATATCATACTAAATACTAAAAATAAGAAGGTGTAAGGTCAAACTTTGAAAGACAAAAATATTTTATAGAAAATTGTTAGAAATTATTTCATAGGAAATCGTTAGGAATTATTTTTTTTTTTTAAAAAAATCAAAATTATCTATTCTTTCTATATAATTAATGTGATAAATGATTAAATTTGTTATCCTCTCTCTTTAGTTAGTATAATTAAATGTATTGAATTATTAGTAAAAACAATCACCTTTCCACTTGCCTCGTGTTGATGTGAATCATTATGCAATTTTCAGGTACTTTTTTTTTTGTTTTGAAATATTAATATTTGTTGATCCTCATTAGAATGATATTTTGTATCATAAATTTTATCTTTATCACTTTAAATTGTTTTTTTAATTACGGGAGAAAAAAAACTCTACTCCTTGTGTATTTCTTTTTACTATATATATTGTTATAATAAAAATCTTAAGAAGGATATGAATGTTGTACTTATTCTTATCTGTTTAATTTTTTTGTATTCTTTACCGATTTATACTTCTTTAACATAATCTTCTATGAAATTACGAATGTTATAAGTCTATTTTTATTAATGCTGGAATTACTAATTTATGACATTTAGATTCGTTTTTAAATGTACTTTTATAATATTTATTTACTTTTATCTTTCTTTACTAATATAGTTTCTTTAAGTAGTGTATTTACTAATATGGAGCGTAATGAGAGATTATTAAGGATAAGTCATATATATATATATATATATATATATATATATATATATATATATATATATATTCATATTATTAGATGGTATAGTAATATAATTATTTTTCCATATTTCTTGCTTGATGGTCAATGTACTATTCGATTATTATGAATTTTATTTAATGAATAAAATATAAATTGACAAAATTAATATTTCTAATTTCAACATTCTATATAATAACTCAACTTTATAATAATTGTAGGGTACACGCACATTTCAGAAACTAGCATATATATATATATATATATATATACCGTAATTTTTATATCGGGGGGATTTGGGTGAACCCCCTAGACACAACCTGGGTTTTAGTGGCGACCGGTGTTGCAACAAATTATTATTCCTTCAATAGCAACACATTTTGCTGCAATATATATCGAGTTTTAACGGCAACTAAAAGTCGTCACTAAAATCTAATTTTTTGAACAAAAAAAATGCATCTAATTAATAATTTTACATTTAATTTGATACTTATTATTTTTGCTGCAAATGACACACTTTGTTATAGTTGACATTTATATGCCTTTGAATAGGTCCTAATTTAGACCAATTTAATTGAAACCTCACCAAAATTGTAACTGTCAAATCATAACAAAGTATGTAATTTGTAACAATATTAAAAAGAAAACAACATAGCAAATATCAAATTAAACGCAAAATAATTTATTTATGCACGTGTCACGCACGAGATGCACATGTAATAAATACTATGGATAGGGAATAGGAACACTTCACGTAGAAAGAACTAAAAAAAAATGGGTGTTGGACGAAAAGGTTTTAGCCACTCTCGTTTTATTTGTGATTTGCGCTTAAAAAACTCAACGAACCTCAGAGATGCATTTACGCGTTGCGCTTAAAGATTCAACGAATCTCAGAACTTTTTTGTTCTTAGATAACATTGGCCACTAGTGGGAAATGAAATTAAAGATTACGTGATCTAGTCTACACAACCCAAGCAAGTAGACTTTTAGTGGCGATAAAAGTCTCTACATGAACATAAAAGTCGCTACAGAAAAAACTATAGCAAGTATCAAATTAAACGCAAAATTCATTTATTTATGCACGTGTCACGCATGAGATGCACATGTAATGCACAAGATACACATATAATGCAAGAAATTCCTATGTGACATATGTGATGCACGTGTAATGCCCACATATACTTACTTTACTAATATAAAGTTAATGTCAAAAATATACTTAAAAGAGTGTTTGAACTGACTTATTTTTAGGTGTTTTTGTCTTTTAAAAGCTCTTTAATTTCTATAGAGATGGAGGTTCAACCTATCAAACTTCGAACTCTTATCATATAAATCACTAGACTGTGCTACTGCCATTGACATAAGTAGCATGTAACAATACAAGGAAATGCACAAGTACATGATCTTAGTATTGAGAAGAAGGTGAGTTTGATTTTATATAAGATTGGAAATGGATGAAGAAGATAGTGATGAGTGAGTGTATATTAGGGGCAGAAGAAAGTGATGTCTTTGTTAATTGACATTAGCAATTTGATTTATATAGCAGATGCAAGTTGGTATGCTCAACTCATGTGGATCAAACAAAAACTTGAAGTTCTTAGAGTGGATACTCAAGACTATCCATGTTGTGTGATATCGCGAGGGCTCTCACTATAGCTAAGAACTTATTCCACCACTAAAGGACTAAGCATATCGACGTAAGACATCATTTTTTTTATGGATCATGTTGAGAAAGGAAAAATCAATTTGTAATTCGGTAAGATCAAAGATCAAACTGTTGATATCTTCACAAAAGATCTAACGAGGGACCTAGTCGAGATAAGAAAATTGAGGTTGGTGATGCTGAAACTTGACTGAATGGATCCTACTTGAAGTAAGCTACTGGAAAGGGACATGATCATGTTGATGGAGGGAATCAATGTTGGTTACTACTTGACGAGGATATGGTCTAGACGATAAGGGGAACTGGAGAAAGGGGAAGAAGTTTAACAATTTTGTCCTCATCAAAAAGGGAGAAAATGTTATTTTGTTGTTGATGTAAAGTTTTCATAATTTAACAAAAGTATGTTATCATTAAAGGGGGATGCTATTTTGGAACTGATTTTAAGTTTTGATGATTAACAAATAAAGGGATCTAACAAGGGACCAGATCTAGCTAGGAAAGGGTATTTTGGTATTGGAATTGAATAGGGAAAATAAATGAATAAACATAGTGTGAGAAATATTTGTGTGTCATCATCAAAAAGGAAAAAAAATATTGTATTCTAGGTGTTTTGATGATCCTCACAAATGCAGGGACCCGGTCTCTAGCAGGGTGCTCTCGTCAAGGTTAGAAACGGTGTACAACTAAAAAGTTATTTTTAGAGATGTCTTATCAGGTTGGTTGGTGAAAAATACAACATACTTCACCACTAAGAAGGCAACGAAGTTGTTTGTTTTAGTATTCAAAACTTTGTTGTTAATTAATATATACAACAATAAACAAACAACATTATTCATTCAAAAAGAGACAGAAAGCTAGCAAGTTTTTTTAAAAAAAACTCAAGCATCAAAGAACACACCGAAAGAGATCTGGTCCCGAAAAAACTGCATACATGAAAAGGACGAAAAGACAACTATCAAAATGTTGTCAACTGTGATATGGTTGGTGCATAGCTTTTCAGAATGGCACGCTCTCAGCCAATAACCTCGTTCCAAGGGTTTGTGTCCATTTTAATTACACACAAATACTGTAAACTTCCAAAAAAGTTCCTCAATCATTAATCCTGCTATTGATGGATAAGAGACATAAATAAAGTGTATTAAAAGAATTAAAAGATACTTTATTAAAAATAAACCAATCGAATCATTTTTTTTTTATTTTCGTGTAACTTAATTGCTCCCCCCAATTTTCCAAAAATCATTTTTTTCGATTTCCGTTTAACTATAATTACTCCCCCAATTTTTTTTCGGGTAAATCACATAAATGTATCATATTAAAAAAATATTTACCATTTATGTCAACATAATTTTTCTAACTAAATATAACAATTTTTAAGAATTAAAAGTTGTACTATTAATCTTTATTCGCTCTTTCTCTGCGCTTTTTCTCTTCCTCTTTTTTTTTTCTCTGTGTCAATCTCTCTTCCTCCTCTTTCTTTTTTTTTTTTAAATTTTCATTTAAATAATTATTTTAAATTACTTTTCCCATATTTCACTATTTTTGTTCAAAAACACAACAAGAAAAGGAATATAAAAAACAGAAAATTGTACAATATGATGTTCTCAAATAGGAATCTTAAAATTATAGAACCAAGAGTTAATCATCGATTGTCATTATAAAGATTCAATTTTATGAATTTGTGATTAACTTGGATAGGTTGTTCCTACAAATAAGTGAAATGTCGTTTGGAGTTTATATCCTAATTTTAAGAGGATTTGGTTAAGTTTATAATTGATTTTGGTTAAGTTTATAATTTATTCATGAACAATACAAGTTTAGTTCAATCTATAGATTATTATCTTGTTTTTCGTTAGTTACATTTTTCATTTATTATTTTTCTCTTTTAATTCAACTTTAATATTGTGTAATATATTTTTAATGCAAATTTAATTCATTTTGTAGTTTATTATTTGTTATATTAGATTACTTGTTTAATTCATTATTGATATAAGTTTAATTCACTCTATATATCATTGTCTTATGTTTCATTGATTATAATTTTTATCTATGCTTAATTCAGTTTTAATTTAATATTTGTGTATGACCTTTTAATACAAGTTAATTCATTTTGCATTTTATTGATTGATTTGTTATAATTGAATTACGCCTTTAATTGATTATTGATACAAGTTTTATTCAATTTACAAATCACATAATGCTCTTTCGTGCTACATTTTGCATTCATGTTTAATTTGCCTCATTCAACTTTGATATGTGTAACAATTTTTTATTCAAGTTTAATTCATTTGACAATTCATTATGTTTCTTCATTTGTTACAATTAGATTACTTGTCAAATTAATTGATTATCTTTGTGATAAAAGCAAAGATAATCTATAAGATACATATGATATAATTTTTACTCATGGATAATATGTGTTTAATTCAATTTATAGATTATTGTCTTGTCTTTTGTCATTTACTTTCATTCATTTTAAATTCTCTTCTAATTTAACTTTAATATTGTGTAATACAATTTTAAAGCAATTTAATTGATTTTGTAATTTTTTTTATTTTTTATTACTATTGGATTATTTAATTCATTATTAATACAAGTTTAATTTATTCTAGACCATTGTGTGTAATATATTTTTAATTCAATTTTAATATGTGTGTGATACATTTTAAAATTCAAGTTTAATTCATTTTTCAATTTATTATGTGTCTTCATTTGTTATGATTAAATTATTTATTTAAGTAATTAATAATTAATATAAATTTTATTCATTCTACGAATTATTGACTACTCTACGAAAGAAAGTAAAGAGAGAAACTAAAGGGAAAAAAAGCAACCAGAGAGTGCATAGCAAAAAGAAAGCAAAACAGAAAAAAATAAAAATAAAAAGAAAGTAAGGGAGAAAGCAACAAAAAAGAAAAAAAGTTGACAGAGAAAAAGAGAAAAAAAACAATAAAAAGAAAGTAAGAGAGGAAGAGCAGCAAAAAGAAAACAATTAGCAGAGAAAAAAGAGAAAGAGCGAGAAAATCTTATAATAATATATAATATTATTTTATATTGATATAAATGGTAATAATTAAAGAGTATAGCTAAAATAAGTAATTATTTTTTAAAAAGGATTCACTCAAGTAATTAAGTCATTTTTTTTTTACCCTTTTGGCAAAATTTATTGTATCGTATTTTTTACAAAAAATAATCAAAATTGACAAATTTGATTACTAAGTAATATCCATACCGCAATATTATCTTTATGGTTTCAATTTTATAAGAAAAAGTCAATTACACAAGCTCTTTTTTTTTTTTTTAATATTTCCAAGTAGGAAAATATTAACTAACACATAAAAATGTGTCACACAATCATGATCCAAAACAATGTTTGTTACAAATTATTCATTCATAATCACTCCATAGCTAAAAATCCTCTTAAACTTAAAACTCTTTTTTGTGTGTACATATAGTTCATACCATATATATGAACCATCACCTAGAGCTCTCCCTCTCTATATTTTTTTTAAAATTTTTTCCCCCTATAAATTTTATCCAAAAATTAAAAATTAAAAAATTAAAAGGAAAAAATCATCTATTTTATGTTTTGTTTCCTACTTGTTATCTAACTTTTTTTTATTTGTTTGTTCATAACATATTGTACCTAAAAGATTATTATTGAGGTTGTAACAAAATGGGGAAATTTGTAAAAATACCCTTTATAGGATTTATGTTATTTTGTGTATTGGCTATGGTTATAGAGGCAGAAAATATGAAATATAAAGATCCAAAACAAAAATTGAGTGTTAGAATTAAAGATTTATTGAAAAGAATGACACTTGAAGAAAAAATTGGTCAAATGACTCAAATTGAGAGGAAAGTTGCATCTGCTGAGGTTATGAGTAAATATTTTATTGGTATGTTTTTGATTTTTTAATTATTATTTTTTTACTTTTGGAGTTATAAATGTTTTGAACTTTTTGTATATTTTGTGTTTGAATATTTATATATATATATATATATATATATGTTGTTCAGACTCTTCGAAAATATTGACAGTGTATAGTGGATTGATGAATTAGTTATACTTGAATTTTTTGCCAATTTGGTGTTTGGAAATCTATGTTGGTCGTACTCTTCAAAAATTTCGATAGAGAATTGATAAATTGGCCATTCTTGAAATTTTTGTCTATTTGGTGTTTGAAAATCTACGGAGTCTTCGAAAATTTTGACAGGTGTATAGTGGATTTTTAGTGGATTGATGAATTGGTTATTCTTGAATTTTTTGTCTATTTGGTGTTTGAAAATCTATGTTGGTCGGACTTTTCAAAAATGTGGATAAGTGTATAGTGGATTGATAAAATTAGCAATTCTTGAAATTTTTGTACATTTGGTGTTTAAAAATTTATGTTGGTCGGACTCTTCAAAAATGGGTTTGAATCCTCTAAAATAGTGCATATTTAAAGGATTGGTGAATATTTGTCTATTTGGTTTTTAAAAATTATGTCTGTTTAGACTCTTCAAAAATGTGGATTCAAATCTTCTAAAATAGTGCATTTTTAGAGGATTGATGAATTGACCATTTTTAAAATGTGGTTCGGACTCTTTAAAAATGTGGACGGATGCATGTTGGATCATCTAAGATAGAGCATTTTTGGTGTTTGAAAACGATGTCGCTCCGATCGCTCTTCAAAAATGTTGACGGATGTATGTACGATCCTTCAAAAATAGTGCATTTTTTGGAGGATCTGATATGGGATTGCGACAACATCTTTGGAGAGTGCATGGTTTGAGTCAAAAAGCTTCAATTTCAACATTTTCTTGTATGTGGAAGTTCATATTTGACAGCATTGTATAGTTTGTGTACATCAGCTCGAACAAGTAAACAGTAAATCTGATCCGCTATCTGTGTAGTAAAAACCCCTTTTATCTCCAACTATATGTACTTTTTCCTGCAGGGAGTCTATTGAGTGGTGGAGGGAGTGTACCAAAACCTAATGCCACAGCTGAGGATTGGGTGAATATGGTAAATGATTTTCAAAAGGGGTCTCTCTCGACTCGTCTCGGTATTCCCATGATTTATGGCATTGATGCAGTTCATGGCCATAACAATGTCTACAAAGCTACAATCTTTCCTCACAATATTGGACTTGGTGTCACCAGGCAAGTTTCGATAAATCGTTCTTTGAAATGCAGATGCTTAGTATTGTTCCCCGGGATATCTTTGATGATATGCCATGCTGTTCTTCTCGTAGTTGATGCTATCGATGCCTGAATGATCTGGTGTATCTCTTGTAATCGCGAATACAGATCACATTTGCTTGTTTCAATCTTCATATCCTCGTGTTTTCGTTGATAGGGATCCTGAACTTATGAAGCGAATCGGAGCTGCAACAGCACTTGAAGTCAGAGCTACTGGAATACCATATGCTTTCTCACCATGCATTGCAGTAAGTTGATATGATTGACACTTCTAGCACAATAAAGGTGTTTGATATATACTAATAACTTGTGTTATGGTAGGTATGTAGAAACCCGAGGTGGGGTCGTTGTTACGAAAGTTTCAGCGAAGATATTAACATTGTACGAAGCATGACAGAGATCATTCCTGGTTTACAAGGCGATTTACCGGCTGGCATGAGCAAGGGAACACCTTATGTTAACGGAAAGTATGTATCATTGTTCTCTCATTTTGATCGAATGATCTATTATATGTTCTGTTCTTTCGATATATCTGTATTATTTCTAAGAAATTCTGTCAAAGCAACCAACGTTGACATTTGTATTCTATTTGTAAAGGACAAAGGTAGCAGGCTGTGCTAAGCACTTTGTGGCAGACGGTGGTACTGTGAATGGACTCGATGAAAACAACACAATAGTCGATTCAAAAGGATTATTTAGCATCCACATGCCTGCATATTACGATTCAGTCATAAAGGGTGTTGCAACAGTTATGGCATCTTACTCGAGCTTGAACGGTGACAGGATGCATGCCAACACACATCTACTCACTGGCTTCCTAAAGAAGAGGTTGAACTTCAGGGTAAGAACGATTAGCTCGTGTATATAACTGACAGTCTAAAGTTATCTTTTGGTTAACGTCCATGATGGATGTATCAAACTATATAACCACGTCTATTGGCATGTACGTTTCAGGGCTTTGTCATTTCAGATTGGGAAGGTATTAACCGGATTACGAACCCAGCTAACTCTAATTACACGTATTCAGTTGAAGCAAGTATTAACGCAGGAATTGACATGGTTAGTATGTTGAATTTCTCAGTAGTGAATATATGAAAATGGTATGTTATTGAGTAGAGTTTTCGTTGTTGTTCATGTATGTCTGTTTTGTCTACACACAGGTTATGGTACCGAATAACTACACAGATTTTATTGGCAATCTAACAATGCTAGTGAATAAAAACATCGTTCCCATGAGCAGAATCGATGATGCCGTGAAGCGTATACTAAGGGTTAAGTTTGTCATGGGACTGTTTGAGGATCCAATGGGTGATCATAGCTTAGCTAAACATTTGGGCAGCCCGGTACAACATATGCTTATGTTTCGATTCTTTAGGATATTTCTGTTTTCGTGTTAGCATTATTATCGTTGAACATATTCATACAGGAACATAGAGAAATTGCAAGAGAAGCAGTAAGGAAATCACTTGTGCTTTTGAAGAATGGCAAAACACCTCAGCAACCATTACTTCCCCTTCCGAAAAAGGCCGCGAAGATACTTGTTGCTGGAACTCATGCACACAATTTGGGTTACCAGTGTGGAGGCTGGACTATACTATGGCAGGGTGTTCCTCACAATAACCTTACAATCGGTACGTTCTGCTCTTATTCTGTCATTTCGACTAGAGTACTACACGAATCCTTCATTTCTCTTAACGTCAATCCCTTATGGTACACTAGATTCTGCTCGGTTATTGATTGAACGAGTATAACATGTATAACGTGTCTCATACTAGATGCACCATGTCAAGTGTCTGCTCTCCGCTTCTATTAGTCCATAAGTGAGTACTTTGATGAAGCTGTTGTTGCTTACCTGACATGATTGTGCAAGGTCCTGCGTGAACAAGAATTAGGGATATGATACGGGGGAAGGGTTGAGATGTTCAGTCGACTCCCTCCTCCTTACGAGTGAGATCATTTGATAAAAAGTTGTTGAGCTCAAACTGATGCATCTCGAAATCTTACAGGAACAACTGTCTTAGATGCTGTAAAGAAAACTGTTGATCCTGCAACGCAAGTAGTATTCAACGAGGTGCCAGACAGTAACTTTGTGCAATCGAGCAAATTCGACTATGCTGTTGTAGTTGTTGGTGAAAATACATATGCTGAAATGTACGGCGATAGCTCAAACCTCACAATACCTGATCCAGGTCCTAGCATTATACAAAACGTTTGTGGAGCTATGAAATGTGTTGTAGTCATCATCTCTGGACGTCCTGTTGTGATCGAGCCATACGTTGAGAAAATGGATGCAATTGTGGCTGCTTGGCTTCCAGGAACTGAAGGACAAGGTATTGCTGATGTTCTGTTTGGTGACTATGGATTCACTGGTAAACTCGCGCGTACTTGGTTCAAGAGAGTCGATCAGCTCCCAATGAACGTTGGCGATCCACACTATGATCCTTTGTTTCCCTTCGGATTCGGACTCACAACTCAGGCAGTGAATGGAAACCAGAAAAACATGATTTGAGTGAAGTAAATTTTGTGTAAGAAAAGCTTCATAACATATAGTTTTGTAGACTATATCAAGCAAAAGATGAAAAAATAACGTAAATTTCTATATCATAAAAAGCAAGTGTGGTTGTTCCATTTTGTTGTAAATATATTGCTTGGCTATCCAATATATGTTTTGTTTTTGTATACATGTTGATTCAATTTGTAGCTTTTGGTATTGTTTTTGTTAAAGTAATGTATCCGTCGACTTTGCGATTTAGAATCGATGTATCTCTCGTTAAAAAATGACTCACATACACGTACACTTTCCATCTAATCAATCTCGTGCACATATACCCTTTATACGACATTCTTATTTTGGGGCGTTTCAAAATGTTTGATACGAATACAAATCTATCAACGTACAACTTTTATTGTAATTGCATTAGACAAAGCTCCATTCCGATTTGTATGACATTCTTATTTTGGGGGTGTTTCAAGATGTTTGATACGAATAAAATTATGCTTGAATACACATTTATATAAGATTTTACAATCATCAAACTATTAATAAATAATTTCAATTAAAAGAGAATTGATTCGATGTAAAGACAAAGAGTTTAGTCGAACTTTTATCAACCAAAACCAATTTAAAGTACTATTTACTTTCAGAGTCGTCTGATCTGTGAGATAAGATACATAAGAATATTTTATGAGATTATTTTATCTCATCTTTCATATCAGATAGTAATCTCATCATTTTAATACAAATGATAGGATAAAACAATCTCGGAGTAAGTTAAATACGAAATAAAGTAATCAACTTTATCTCGAAATTATTTTCTTTATTCCACGTACTAAACGAACCCTTTAAGTTCTAATTTACCGGTGTTATTCTTCAAATTATATATTTATTATTATTAAATTAGGGAAAATGTTTTAACATATTAGCCGTCTTAGCTCAGTGGTAGAGCGCGTGGCTTTTAACCACGTGGTCGTGGGTTCGATCCCCACAGACGGCGATTTATTTTATTTTTTTTCGAAAATAATTTTTTATTATTTTTTTTCACAAAATCAATTTCAACATTTTTAAAAATATAACTTTAGAATCATTTCAAGAATAATGTTTGAGTTTCGAAATTATATCACAATATTAATTGCATTTAATTGAAACTATTTATTTATATTTGTTTCGTAAATTTTAACACATATAGCTAGTATACTGAATGAAGGTTCAGACAAATATCATCATAATTTTTACTTTATATTTATATTAGAAAATTCATTAAACGTATAATAACATTTAATTATGAAGCGACTAACTATGATGAGTTATAAGTTAAATAACAAATTTCGAACCATAAATTATTTTGAATTCTGACTCAACCTCTCGACTCGATCAATCGTCTAGCTCTAAGGGCTTAAAATATTTTCTATCAATAAGATAAGTGCCAATGCTGAGACGAACTGCCCACACATCCATAGGTTTCCTTGACACTATCCTGCATTACATAAATTCAAATTTTCTTTAATATAAAACTTACATATATATAGTTTAGTTTATAATTTACATTGAAAATAAGTAAATTTATGATTTAGAGTCAGCGAGTTTTGCTTGTTATATTATATCGATGATTTTCACACATGTATAATTTGAGCTAAATACAATAATTTTGATCAAACATGATATGTTTAATTTAAATCTATCGTCAAAAATAATGTAATTTCATTCGAATGTAAGCACCGGTTCGAACATCAATGCTCTAGCTCGTCTCATGGTCATCGGGGTGGAGCTAACATTTGAGTTATGGATTCAGCGAGCCTCAATAACTTTGATTTATTTTTGTATTTGTATATAAAAAAAAAAGGATAATGCCCAAGTACCCCATCAACTTATGCCCGAAATCTCAGAGACACACTTATACTATACTAAGGTCCTATTACCCCCCTGAACTTATTTTATTAATAATTTTTTACCCCTTTTCGACCTACGTGGCACTATCTTGTGGGCCCAACGATGGTTGACTTTTTTTTTCAAACTAGTGCCACGTAGGCTAAAAAGGGTAGAAAATTACTTATAAAATTAGTTCAGGGGGGTAATAGGACCTTAGTATAGTATAAGTGTGTCTTTGGAATTTCGGGCATAGGTTGAGGGGGTACTTGTGCATTTTCCCTATAAAAAATAATCCATAAACTAAACATTCCTTCCTCCTTCGCGTCAAATCTTTTTCTACAGGTCCCTTTTTCAAAAGATATGACGAATAAGCAAGTCGATCTTAGGTGCTTTGATTGGTCCGTTGAAGATGGATTCAAGTCCCAAACTCTGATTTGGTAAAAATTCACTATGAACTTAATTACCATTTACCATAATGAGAATAATAATTATTTTTTAAAATATAAAAATAAATATTCCCCCAATGTTGTCCTCTTAGTTCTTGTTGGAAATTAATGAATGACAAAAGAAAAATATACTTCTAAAACCAAGCAAAAATAATATATAGTACATGGTATGAAATGACTTTTTTGATACACAAAAAACTTCAACATTTTTCATACAATCAAATTATCTTAAAAGTAATTAAAGATGGTTTAATAGTGTAACACATAAAGTATAATACACATTAAAGACATTAAATTATGATTTGTGAATTATGTTAATTATTACGAGTGTATATAAAATAAATTCACGCAAAACAAAAAGTATGTAAAATTAAGCGCGTACCTGCCAACGTCACCGGGTTTGACCAAGCCAACATTGGGTCTAAGACAAGGCACAGAGGCAGCTGTTTTAAGCAACTTTGGAGACTCAATTACTATAATTGGTGACCCAATTTCAAGTTTTTGTGAGCCATCATTTGTGTTTATTAACTCACATTTGGTGATTAAATTGAAGGGTAATTGTGTTGAACTATAGCTAAATCTTGATGAATTTGGGCATTTGGGAATTGAGGTGAAAGAAACTAGTGCCATTGTTGAAGTAAAATTTAAAAAAAAAAAAAAGGTGTATGTATGGTTCTAAGTTCTAATTTCAAGATGATGTTTTTGTGGTTCTTGGTAGAGTACAAGTGTTTTATGCATGGGGTACTACTTAGTGTACGTGGGGTCCACGCGTGTGGAAAGAAAAATTGATACGAAAAACGGTATAAAATATTAACAAAAATTCTAAAACGGTATATAAAATTTTATATCAACCAAAACGGTAAATTGCTCGAACAACAACGATTTCCTCCTCCAGAAAAAGCAAAATCACTGCTACTGCAGCGATTTTACAAAATGTGATTTTCTTTTTTTAAAAAAAAAATCAAGAAAATCTCTGCTACTAGGCAGCAATTTTCAATTTTTTTTTGAAAAAATAAAAAAATTCATGAAAATCGTTGCTAAAATTTTAAAGATTTTTATGTTAATTTTTTTTTTATAAAAAAAAAATTCATGAAAATCGACGGCACACATCTTCATTTGATTTTTTTTTTTAAAAAAAATAAAAATTCGTTGCCTAGGCAGCGATTTTCTCGATTTTTTTAAAAAAAAATTACATTTTGTAAAATCGCTGCAGTAGTAGTGATTTTGCTTTTTTGGCGGAGGAAATCGCTATGTTCCAGCTATATTGCCGTTTTGGTTAATATAAATTTTCATATTCCGTTTTAAAATTTTTGTTAATATTTTTATACCCTTTAAGCTCCGAACTCACGAAAAAAGATAGTATGAAAATTCGAGATATTTGATTTTATAGCTCTTTATAAACTTGATTTTTTAATTTTATGTTCTTTTTTATAAGAGATTTTTATTTTTACACTAGTGACTTTGAAAAAGTTAATTTTTTTGTGTTTAATTAGTAAATGATTATAAGAGTTCCTCCAAAAACCTCTTCGTGATTGGATAAAAATGATCTTTGAATTTACGAGTCCGAATAATTGAAACTAAGATTATTAAAGATTTTCTAAAGATATATAAATATCTGACAAGAATAAAGAATATCATAACGTATAACTTATAATTGAGCAAATAATCGAGAATTTCAAGTTCAAAACTTCCTACATTTATTCTACTTGACATTAATCGATTAGCAACCGTTAATGATTCAATCATCAATTTAACCAATAAAACTTGAAAGCTGATAAAATCATTAATCAAACTAATAAGAATTCCAAATTTCAATAACCAATCTCAATAAATTAATAATACTTTTTTCGATTCAAGTTAATAAATTGAATGGAAATTTACACTCACTCTAATCCAAACAACATTCTTAATCAAAGAACTAAACCATTAAAAATTCCCAATCCACATTTTTGCATTTATCATTTTCACAAAGATATTACAACAATATATAGCAAAAAATAGAAAAAAATAAAACTTTTTACTACTTCTTTTTTGCAATTATATTTACAAATCATATCATTGAAATACCTTATTCTCTAACCCAAAATGCAAAATGCCCTCTTTTTTTTTTTTAATTTATTTATTTAGTCCAAAAAATTCATATAATTAATTTATAAATTCGATTAGTTAATATATTTTTTTTTTCTTACCCTTTTATTCTTCTTTTTTCTCAGATGAGTTTCTCCAAAATCCACCTTCATAAAACCGGCCCCACATCTCCGTTTCCGATTCCGCCGACGCCGGCTTTTCGCCGATGGCTTTTACATTTTCCGATTCTTTTCCGTCGCCGGCACCGGTTAATTGGCAGCATTTGGATTCAATTTTCTTATTGTTGTTATTCAAAAGCCTTTTCTGTTTATTCTTTCTCAACAGTTTCCGGCACAATCCCGTCGGGACTTTATACACCGCCAGTATGAGAAAATGAATCATCGCACAGGGAAGACAGCAACACACAGTCGCGCACTCCGCCGCCGTTCTGCCGGCGACTTCGCCTTTCCGATTACGAAGGGTTTCGCAGTGATTCATCATCGTGGTCGTCGGCGTTGTAGTTTCTGTTCGTAACAACGGTTGTCGACGGTGCACCGTCGATGACCCTGTTTGCCCTGTCATCACCGGCGATTTCATTGTGACCGAAAAAAAAAGGGTAAAAATTAATTCATTTTTGAAAAATAACAACAAATTGTGAAAAAAAAAGGGGGAATTAAAAGAAAGGAACAAATAAATTAAGCAAAAAAAAAGGGATTATGAATTATGAATTTTTGGAGAAATAAATAAAATTAAAGAGGAAAACATGAAAATCTCTCTATAAGAGAGAGGTGGTGATTGAAGAGGAAATTGGAAAAAATGGAGAGAATTTTTTTTTTGAAAAATAAAGAATTTGAAGTTTGTTTGGCATTGAAAATTGTGAATTTGAAAAAAAAAATATTTTTAAAGTAAAAAAATGATAATTCAAAATTAAAATTATGTTTGATAATAAAATTAAATTGGAGTTGTATTTAGATTTTTGTAAGTGATTTTTTTATCTGTGGGTATATAAATACTGGTAATATTTAGAAAAAAGTCAAAAAAGTTTCAAAATAATTTTTATAGATATATTACATTTTGTGAAATTTCACTAAATTTGTTGTTGTAAATGCTAATAGGTCGACATTCATGATGGCGGTCAATAAGTTATGTTTTTGTATTTTAATTTATTTGTCTAATTTTTATTTATAAAAGTGAATATTCTTTTCCTAATTTCAAATTTTATACGATATGTTCAAAATTACAAGATTTTAAGGTGCTTTAGTACATTACACATTTTTAATTTAACAACATAATATTCAAAAATGTTCTTTATTTTTTCAAAATTTTGTGATGAGTCAATCTAATACAAAAAAAAATAGATGAAATTTTTAGCTTACATGACACGATTAAGAAAGAAGATATATGTGGCAAAGTTGAAGTAGCCTCCATGGTAGATAAAAAGAAAAAAAATGAGATTGAAATAATTCGAATATGTGACAAAAATCAATTAAAAATGAAGCAGTATTTCAAAAAATATACTTTTTTGCAAGTACTCTCAAATATCTATTATATATAGAAGTTAATGACATAGAAATATGACACCTTCTTTAATCATATATATATCAGTCTTAATTGAAATATGTTCGGAGTTTTATGGCTTGTTAAGACTAATGTGTAAATAAAAAAAATTAATGCATTTTAAATGATTAAATTATCTACCTAATGTAACCTTAGAGTACGCAAAATATAATACAATTTTAATGTGTATAGTAGTGTTTTAAAAAGCGAAAGTGCGAGGAGAGACGTTTTATGGAATACGAGGCTAGACGTAAGCCTCGAGACACGAAGCGTAAGTTCTATGAATCACCGACTCACCGCAAAACAAAAATATTTTTGAAAACACAAGTGCATAGTAAAAATAGTTTATCATATGTTTAGGTACTTAATTGGGCCAAAAATGTCCCAAAAAAATATGACAGCTGTGGGATTTGAACCCACGCCCTTTCGGACCAGAGCCTAAATCTGGCGCCTTAGACCACTCGGCCAAACTGTCAAGTTGTAATATTTTAACAACTTTTATTATATGAAATTTTTCAGCCATTGTATTTTGGAAATTCAGGATCACAAAAAATTCATTGACTATACCTAGTTTGGGCTCATTTTGAACTTTAAAATGTGCATGTTTTCCCCGTGAACAAACTGGGCCCATTAGGTTTTAACGGATATCCATAAAAATAAAGTTTGAGAGTTTCGGATCACGAAAAATCTGTGGACCATAGTACACGAAAATCAACAAATATAAATTTACCTTCTTTGAGCTCGTTTGAACTTGAAAATTCGTCCTTTCCCTGCGGGACGAAATGGAATTATAGCTAAGGTCTTAACCGACGTCCACGAATGATTTCATCCATTTTGTTTTTGGAAATTCCGGATCACAAAAATTCCTTGGACTATAGTCCACGAAAATCAACAAAATGTGTATTTACCTACTTTGGGGCTCGTTAAACTTGAAAATGCACACGTTTTTCCCGCGGGACAAATTAGGTCCATTCCGAAGATCTTAGCGAAAAGTCCATGAAAATTTTTGGCTATTATTTTTCAGGAATTGCGGATCACATAAAATTTGTGAACTATAGTACGCGAAAATCGTTAAAATCAGCATTTACTTGCTTTGGGATTCGTTTGAACTTGAAAATGCGTCTATTTTCCCGTTGGACGAACTATGTCTATAAATAAGGTTTTAACAGACGTCCATGAAAAATTTTGGTCATTTTGTTTCGAAAATTCCTGATCACAAAAAATTTATAGATTATAGAACACGAAAATTGACAAAATATGTATTTACCTGCTTTGGTGCTCCTTTGAAATTGAAAATACGTTTTTTTTTTCCCGTGAGATGAACTGGGTCCATAGCTAAGTTCTAAACGGAGGTCTACAAAAAGTTTGGCCATTTTATTTCCAAAAATGTGGATCTCAAAAATCCATTGATTGTAAAACACGAAAAAATCGACAAAATCTGCATTTAACTTCTTTGGGGCTCATTTCAACTTGAAAATGTACCCATTTTTTTCACGAGACGAACTGGTTCATTGCTAAGGTCTTAAGAGACGTCCATGAAAAATTTCAGACATTTTATTTTGAAAATTTTGAATCACAAAAAATATGTGGACTATAATACACAAAAATTGGCAAAATCTGCAATTACGTGTTTTGGTACTCGTTTGAACTTGAAAATGCGCCCGTTTTCGCCGCGGGAGAAAGTGGGTCCATATTTAAGGTCTTACCGGATATCCATGAAATCTTTTGGTCATTTTATTTCGAAAATTCTGTATCACAAAAAATTTGTGGACCATATCACATGAAATCGATAAAATATGCATGTACATGCTATGAGACTCATTTGAACTTGAAAATGTGCATGTTTTCCCCACGGGAAGAACTTGGAACATAGTTAAGGTCATAACAAACGTCCATGAAATATTTCAGTCATTTTATTTTGGAAATTTTGAATCCAAAAAAATTCATGGACTATAGCACACGAAAATTGATAAAATGTGCATTTACCTGCTTTAGGGCTCGTTTGAACTTGAAAATGCTCTTGTTTTTCCCACAGAATGAATAGGTCCATTGCTAAGATCTTAGCGGACGTCCATGAAAAATTTTGGTCATTTTGTTTCGCATGACAAAAAATTTGTGGACTTATAACACATGAAAAATCGAAAAAAATCTGTTTTTATCTGCTTTGGGGCTCGTTTGAACTTGAAAATCATGTTTCCTCGCAGGACGAACTGGGTCCATAGCTAAGGTCTTAACGGACGTTTATGAAAATTTTTGATCATTTTGTTTTGGGAATTTTGGATCACAAAAATCCATGGACTATAAGCAGACAAAAATCGGTAAATCTTTGAACTTGAAAATGCGCTTTTTTTTCCTGCGGAGCGAACTGGTCAATTGTTAAGGTCTTAACTGACGTCTATGAAAAAAATTTAGTCATTTTATTTTGAGAATTCTGAATCACAAAAAATCAATGGACTATAGCACACGAAAATCGACAAAAATCTGCATTTTCTTGCTTTGGGACTCGTGTGAACATGAATATGCGCTTACTTTCACCACTAGATGAACTAGGTCTATGCTAAGGTCTTGACAGACGTTCATGAAAATTTTCTTACATTTTATTTTGGAAATTCAGAATTATAAAAAATTTATAAATTATAGCATACGAAAATTGGTAAAATCCCCTAAAATAAAAATGTATGTATAAATATGATAAATACAATCGTCTAACATCTCAAAATTATCATTTTCCCTAACATCTCAAATTATTGTTTGAATGATAAATACTCAAACTAAAATCTATAATTTTTTAAATAAGATCTAAGATTATATTTGTAAAAATTAGGCAAATCACATATTTTAAGGTACAAAATACATTCTATACCTATTGTATCTATATTTACCAAAAATCCCTTTTTTTAGAGCAATTAAGATATTTAAAATAACATAATGATACTTAAATTATAAGTTTGCAAAGTAGCCTTAGAACCATTACTCTTACAAATATATTCTCTTATTTTCTTTTCATTTCTTTGTAATATAATTGCCTAAAAGAAGTTTTATCTATGCATAATAAAGGAATAGTAAAGGTGGATATTTTGATAAATATAAAGTGAATTTCAAATAGTTACTCTTTCCAATCAAACAAGTTCATTTCTCGAGAGTTAATTATATTTTGATACATAAATTTTAATATATGTATTTTTTTACTTAACAGGTATCAACAAAGTATAATTATAGTACTTTTTTTTTATAGTTTCTAAATATTTTAATTTAAAAATGTTCAATTTATTAATATATTCTAATTTAACTACGTATAAAAATAAAAAAATTATTTTTAAAAAATAAAATGTGAAAAATATTACAAAGAAAGTATACATTCGTTAGTTCATTGTGTTCTATATGTACAAATTATTTCACATATGTGAAATGATAATGATAATGATAATAATTCGAAACAATTTGAAAACTTTACCGGTGTATTCAAAAAATAATATATGTATTAGTGGTTATGATATTTTTAATCTTTTAATTTGTTTGATAAAATTTTCAGCTTATATATGATTTATCAGATATGTATTAGTTATACTATACACTTAAATCAGTATTATAGGGTGTATAAATAATACCTAATAAGTCATGATTTTTGCAATACCACGATTAAGCAAGCATGATTAAAAATAATATTGTCCTTAATTAACAAATCAAATCAAATAGATAAGAAATAATTTCAATACAACATGAATATATCATTTATTTTGTTTGTACTATACTTAATTATATATAAGATCCATTAATCAAGCTCTTTTTAAAAGCTTAATAAAAGCAAGTATTGTTGAAGAGGAATATCTTCACTTTTATACATAATTTGATTCAACAACTCACCATATAAAAATACATTCATGAAAATCAATGAATATGATTTTTTCTTCTTCTTCCAAATAACAAAAATATACTTAATTAAAAATCAATATTTAATGATAACATTATTTAAAGGGACACTTGTAACATGCATGACCTCAAAAGCTAAAGGACATGAACACTCAAAAAAGATAATTCACCATTTGTAGATAGTTGGACTATTCTAAAAAGGGAATTGAATTGCAATTTATACATTTATGTATTCTTTGTATATTAATTTAAATTTAATAGATCAAGCTTTCTTTCATTCGTTTCAGAGAAGTCGCACAATACATAACTGAAAGTTAGATTAGAAAACGTCTTCTAAACCACTTCATTTATTTAATAAAGAGAGGGGAAGGAGCTTATTTATTTGCATGATGAGTTTATTAAGAAAAATAATAATTCAATTAGATTAAAATCTTCAATCGATTTTTTTCCCGAATTATAAATTCCCTTAAGAATAAAATTGCATTGAATACAAATTCTTTGTCCTTAAAAGTTTAAATCATAAGCTTCTAATTATGAACAAAAAGATTCTGATCATCCCATCACATTCTCGTTCACGATAAATTGAATTAAAAGATGCTTTATTAGATGTTTGAGATATTTTGGTGGTTTTTTATTATTGGATACATTAATTCCAACTAGAAACCATGCTACATGTTTCATTTTTAATACAATGTAGAGACATATATGTTATTATTTCATTTATTTGTATTAGTTTATCTACCATATATACATTGAATTGATTCAATTTGTTTGGAAGTACAATACAAATGAGTGCTAACACATAATATTTTTTCCTATAATTTTCTAATATATGTAAATTTGAAATATCAAACTAATCCATTTATATTCAATTTTAAAAGTTTAATTAAATTAACTCTCGTAAAAATAAACACGAGTGATTTTCACGCAGCAAATTATCTGTATTTATAAGTTCAAAAGGGCAAAACAATAAGAAGAAAAATTCTCAATAAAAGGGAGATGGGTCACTATTAATAATTTAGTTATAGGAACTTCAAAAAATCAGATATTTTAGATAATTTTTTTTTAAAAAAAAAACTAAAAACATGGAAGAACCTTGTTCCAAATACCAAGAATATTACCTAAAAATCCAAAGCATATAAACAATTCACTTAGGCCAATTACCTCCATTTTACTTCATAAATTTTAGTTATCCTACAATTAGTTTGAATAACAATAACCATATACTATTATGATTTATGTAGCTTATGGATGTATAAATTGTTCCTTTTGATGAATGAATTATGCCATATATATTGGTAAATTATGAAAGTTTTGGGTTCTTATTAATTTTTTTTTATTTTTATGTTTTTTTATCGATACCTAAGTGATAGCGAATTTGGATAGTTTTTTTTTATGGTCAATTCCATCAATTTTAGTTGAGGCAATTTTTACATGTTCATTTTCAACTAATCTAACTTTTTCCTATAATAAAAAATTCAAACAAATAATAATTTAGACAACTGAAAGTTGTTCGGATGGTAAATATTCCGCACTTCCAACCTTAAGCAAATGTGGGAGCTATGGAGGGGAGGAATACATGATAATAATATTAATAATAATTCATGTGTGAAAACAATCAAATATATCCCTATATGATTCTTTTTAAAAGCAAAAAAATAATTTAGAATTAATTTTTTCACTTCCATGTTAAGAATTTGAATTAATTAAGATTTACGATGCGTAAAGACTCATATAAAAAATATCATTATCGAATATGATCTTTTATATTCACCACTCAAACTCGAAAAATTTATTTAAAGACAGAAGAAACTCTATCTATCTTGTCATAGTGTTGGAGTCGATACAAATGACACTTGACGGAATCTTATGCTCACTTTCCATAACCTCTGGTCTCTTTTTTCGACTACATTTTTAATAATACGATTATGAGGTATCAAATGAATAGATTGAGATGATTTTGAGCAGATCAAAATCAATCTAAAAAGATATTGACCCGCACAAATATTTCTTGATGAATATTTGAAATGGTTGCGCTAAAATGGGCCAAAATGTAGATCATAAACTAATTAAATTTTCGATCATTTTTACTAAGTTTTAATTATTTTATTTGAATTTTGAAGTATCTTATAATTTTTTCATTATGACTATATATTAGTTAAGAATATAACAAGGGTTTGTCTTGGCACTAAAAAAATGCTTTGATTTAAACGAATACTTTAAGAAAAATAGAGACATGGTGGTGTCATTAATAGTATTATTATAATTAAGAAGAAGAATATTTGATTAATTAAAAAATTGGACTCTTCTCTTTTATTATTTTATATATTTAATTAAGTCAACTTAGAATCAGTTCATCTTATATATTAGAGGAGTTACTCAGATGATACGCATTTATCACTTTCAAATATGATATTATAGATTCTGAGTAAAAAAAATAAATAATGAAAGTTCCTAAAGAGTGACCTAAAATATTCTAAATATTAATCTAATTATACATTGAATATGCAATTAAGTAGCATTTATAACAAATTTTAAATTGCATGAGTTGACTTAAGGAGACAATTAGTACAAATCTTTTTAATAGAGGAAACTTTAGACATATAATATTTCCTAATCCTTTGATTTGTCTATGGAAATAATTTTTAAAAAAAGTCCAATGTCCATAACTTTAGATTAATGTATTAATTAGTGCATCATTATACGAGGTATATATATAATATTACCAAAAAGATTCTATTCTTTTCTTTGTCGTTAGAAATTATTATAAACTAAGTTGATCACTAGACCATCATCAATAAAAAATGGTTCTATGCATTCGTGCTCCACATTCGTAAAACACTTTATTCGATCAAGAAAATATATTTAATTACAAACTTTTCAATGTTAAAGAAAAAATGCTTTAAACCATCATAAACGTCATCACACTGATAAAGGGAGCAATATAGAAAGCGAGACTCCGCATGACTCTTCTCAGTGGGTTTTAGGAATCGAAATCGGACCAGGCTCACCTACAAGCCTACTACCAAGCAGGAAGAGAAAAAAGGATAAATTACAAAAATCACATATTTTTATGGTAAAATTACAAACTATCCCTTAAAAAGTTTATAATTACAGCAATCCCTCAAACGAATACAATAATATTAACGTTGCTACACTAAAAAGAGTATCGGATACATTAATGGCTAAAAAATTAAAGCGTTGATAACAAAAGGAGGGTTGGATACATGCGTTGATACATTAAAAAAAGGAGTCGGATACATTAACGGAGGGTCAAAATACATTAATGGCCAAAAAAATCAAAGTACTGATACATTAAAAAGAGTGTCAGATACATGCGCTGATACACTAAAAAGAGGGTTGGATTCATTAACGGAAAGTTGAATACATTAATAGCCTTTTTTATATAAAAAAAATGAAGGATTCTTGAGATTTATAAAACTTATAAGGGATAATAGTAATAAGTAAAGTAAAAAATAGAATTTCTCTAATTATTTCAAAAAAGAATATGTTGAATTAGGACAAGAAACTATCATAAGCCCGTCAACAAGCAAAATGAGTTTAATTAAAAAAAAATTAATAAATTTTATAAATTTGTAACTTATTAATAAAGACTCATGAGGGAATAAATTTGTCATGATTTAGAATATGCTCCATTCCACCTTAGATAAAGTATTACTTTGCTTGTTCCTTAAGCCATTTTCATCACTTCTTCTCATTTTAACTAAATTTGTACTAATGTTTTATTTTTAATTATAAATAAATATAGTTTGCATTCTTTGAAATGCTCTTTTAGGGTGCAAAAATTAAAGAATATTCAAGCATGGGGAAAATAGTAAGTGTATAGCTAAATAATATCTAGCACTTAGTGTTTTTAAAATCCAATTTATGTCTAGTGGTGCATAAGTTCTTCAAGGGTGCTTCAACATAATTTTGAGAGGGTAGAAATTATGCATAGTTTATAAGTATTTTTACTTTGAAATTTGCTTAATTTTATTGATTGTTAGACGACATTCTCGATATGCAATTATGGTTTGGTAAATTGAAGAAAAGATGGTAAGTGACCTATTAAAACATTAAATTTACACCTTCGATATATAAAACTTGAAATTTGAACATTAAATAACATATTTGAACTATCACTGTTACATGAGTTTCACAGTCTAACTAGCTAATAACTAGATGGTTCCTTTCCTATTTGAACTATCATTATCTATGTATTAAAACACACTTCAAAATTGATAAGGTCAGCTATCAGTTGTTTCATTTTCCGATCCACGTAAATAATGACAATCCAAATTAAAAAAAAAAAGAACATTTAATAGTTAAAATATAAAGCTCGCATAAATAATAATTCGAATGAATTTTCGATCGTTATCAAAAACTTAATAAAAGTTTTTTGTTTTTTTAATCATGAGGGTCCCTTGCACAAGATTCCATTAGGCATTTTTGGAGTCCTACAAATACCCTGACAATCCCCTGCCATTTTTATTTACATTCACAACATCAACCAAAAACATCCCATACTCCAATATACCAATAATTCTATCCTCAACACTATCTATATTCTTCTCATATTATATAATTACTAGACTGTGTAATTACTAGACTACGACGAAAAATGTCAATACCTAGAATGGAAGAAATGGCAACACCACATTTGTGTAAACCACCAACACCACTATTGCCTAAGACAAAGGGCATAGTGTCAATTCTTGGATCAGATACTCAAAGAGGCAAATCAAATGTAACCTCTATTAGAAGAGCATTTTCAGCTGATATGTCATCTAAACAATGGCTTACACAAAATGGTTTTTTCTCTCCCATTAAAAAGATTGCTTCATCTAAAGATCTTGCGCTTTCAACCTCCTCTGAGGAAGAGGAGGAGGAGGAGAAGCTCGAAAGGCGAAAAACATCATTTGGTGTTTGGAGTTCAATTTTGTCACAAAAGAAAAATGATGATTTCCAAACTCCATATATTCACCCTCTTGTTAAAAGATCAACAAGTTCTTTGAGTGAAAAGAGTCTTGAGATTTGTACTGAAAATCTTGGATCGGAGAATGGTTCTGATGGTTTTTCCTCCTACGCTTCTTCTGAGTATGAAGATGTAGATGAGGAAAAACACGATCATCATCACTATCACCACCACCACCAATACTGCTCGCAATTTATTGAGGAATTGCGAGTAGTAAAGCATAATAATAGCAAGAGACCATCATCATCTTTTCCTCCTCCAATTACTTCCTTGGCTAGGGGGGACAACAAGCCTTCCATTCAAATGCAATCTCGACGCCAAGATGGTAAATTGATTCTTGAAGTTGTTTCTATTCCTCCTCGAAATCGTTTCCATGCCCATCGCCTTGATGGTCGTCTTCTTCTAACCTTAGTTGATAATAGTACGTCCGTTTCATCATTAGAAAAAGAGATGGAGGATTATGGTGAAGATTTTGATCAACTTTTCGACGTTATTGATGATCATACACCTCAAAATGATTATATAAGTGATGATTGTCTTGATAAAGAAGAAGAAGAAAAGGGAATCATTGTGATGGAACAAAACCCAAGATTATCAAGTGGGGTAAAAACTATAATGAGGTTGTTAGATTCTCCAATCGAAATAAGGAAAAAGTCAATGCAATTCCCAATTGAGACAAAAAAATTTAAATTCTCCCTCGAACTGAAAGATCATTTACGGCTAGGAAACAAGATTCGTGTAACATGGTCTAACAAGTTTAGTAAAGTTGTCAACTTGACAGGTTCTGTGGATTCAACTGAACTAACTGATCAGGAAGTGAGTCAAATAATCTCAGTTCCTCAGTCGACGACGGCCTCTTTCAATGCCTATGAGTATTTTTGGAGGAAGAATCCTACAATTGCAGAAAAATGCAACAACTATACCACTAAGCAAGTTGTTGTTGCATCCAATAGTACTACTCCCAATGCTAAGAGTACAACAAAAGTAGCAACATATATGAATTATTTGGTACCTTTGCAAAGAGGATGCAAAGAGCAAAAGAGGTCTTTGCTAATTTGGGAGCCTTACTGCATTGCTACCTCTTGATGATCACCAAATGTTTTATCAAGTCCTAAAACAACTAATTAACAACAAAAAAAATTAATATATAAAACTATATAATATGTATTATTATTTTCCTCTCTAAGTCTTGACTAGTTTTTACTCTTTTGTCAAAAAAGAGTTTTGTGTAGCCAAGTAACAAAGAGAGAGATCATTATTTTTTTATATACAATCATCCAATTTTGTATAAGCTCTTCCTTTATTTATTTAAAATATAGTTGTTTCGTATTTGAAATCAACTGGCTTGACTACTCGTGTTACATAAGACTTATTAAAAGGAGTAATGTTACCTATATAGATAATGATGATGTTAGTACTAAGTTATTGGCCAAAAGATATGGTAACCTATCAATTTGGTGGTGGATCTACCCGTTCACGAGAATTTAGTAATTTTTATCTAATCTAAACCGTTTATGGACGAGTAATTTTTGAACGGGTTATTAATTCGACTATTTATTTTACACAAATTATCTCTACTTCAAATGGTTTTTAATGTTTTACTCCTTATATTACTATCCACCTATTTTATTTTATTTTTGTAGATCAATTTATCCTTATCCATGACCTAATTCACTTAATATAAGTTAAGAGAACTGTTGTATCGCCCGATGGAAATTTTGTAGAATTAAGTTAAGTGACATAAGTTGTAGTATTTCTATATATGATTGATTTGCTCAATATATAATATATATTTAGAGAACTTTTGTCTCGCTCGGCATAAATTCTATATATAACAATATGATATAACTAGTGAAATACTATGTCGTGAAAATACAAATTTATGCTCAAAAAATATATATATTTTTTCGATATCTACGATATTTTTGGTCCCACTTTTTTTTTTTATTACAGTATATATGGAATTGGATAATGAATAGGCACAATTTGATAGTAGAGAATCAATCCTCTCACGCTATCGTAGAATATGGCAAAAATGGAACTCGTACGGAAGGGGTCTATATTAATGGCGGAACTAGTAAGGGTCGAGGGAGTTCATCTGTATCATATTCGGTGAAAAAATTATACTATGATATATATTAAAAAATATATTTTACGTATAATATAATAGATATTGAACTCACTTTGATCAATTTTTATGTTTATAATTATATATATATATATATATATATATATAATATTGAAATCAACATATTATATATATGTGTGTTGCAAACTCCTTTAATAAAATTCCTAACACGATAACGCTAGATGTCGAATTAAAAGTTTTAATAAGTTGATTTCAATATTATGATATTTCTCTTAACATAAAATCTAGAAAAAGTATAATATAATTTAAAGAGCTAACAAAATGGTTAAATTAATTATACACATTTTTTTCTTCCTATACTTACCAAAAAGAAGAAGAAGAAAAATATTTTCCCGTCTCAATTAATGTGACATTTTCATTTTTTGAGAGTCAAACAGTTTAAGTTTGATCGAGAATTTGAGCATGAAATCTTTAATTTTTTGAAAATAAATTTATACATTTATAAACTACGTAAAAAGTACTATAAGTCATAATTACAATTCAAAATATTAAAAAAATATATAAAAATTTTACGATCAAAGATAGACTTGTTTGAATCTCAAAATCCAAAAAGTATTATATAAATTGAGACGGATGGGATGGAGTATATAACAACTTCTTTTTACAGAGTTAAGTATGATTAGCCACTTAAAGAAAAATGTCAATTTGATCTTTTTGATGATGATCATCATGAGGTGACAATGCAATAAGGCTCCCAAATTAGTAAAGACATCTTTGGCTCTTTGCATCCTCTTTGCAAAGGTACCAAATAGTTACAATTTGCTCTATTCCCTCTCATTAACACCAAGTCTTGTTGCTCATTTGGTGCTACTTTTGTTGTACCCTTCTCATTAGGAGTAGTACTATAGGATGCAACAACAACTTGCTTAGTTGTATACTTGTTGTATTCTCTTGCAATTGTGGGACTCTTCCTCCAAAAATACTCATAGACATTGAGCGCGGTCGCAGGTGCTAGTTGAGTTGGGAGTGATTGAGGAACTGAGGTTATCTGACTTAGCTCCTTAGTCAGTTCAGTTGAATCCACAGTACATGTCAAGTTGTTACTGAACTTGTGGGACCATGTTATAAGATTCTTGTTTCCTAGCCTAAGATGATCTTTTAGCTCTGAGGAGAATTTGGTAAATTTTGTCTTTTCTGTTATTTCGACTGGAGAATCTAACAAATTCATCATTAGGGTTAATGTCTTCATATTTATCACCCCACTTGAAAATTTTGGCTTTTGCTCCATAATCAATTGAGGTGTATGATCATCAATATCGTCGAAAATATGATCAAATTCTTCATCATTATCCTCCATCTCTTGTTCTAATGATAAAGTGGAAGTACTATTATCAACTAAGGTGAGAAGAAGACGACCATCATGGCGATGGGCATGGAAATGATATCGAGGAGGAATAGAAACAACTTCAAGAATCAATCTACCATCTTGACGTCGAGATTGCATTTGTATAGAAGGCTTGTTATCCCCTATAGCCAAGGAAGTAATTGGTGGAGGAAAAGATGATGATGATCTCTTGCTATTCTTATACTTTACTGCTCGCAATTCCTCAATGAATTGCGAGCAGTATTGGTGGTGGCGGTAGTGGTAGTGATGATGATCGTGTTTTTCCTCATCTACATCTCCATTCTCAGAAGGAGTGTAGGAGGAAAACCCATCAGAACCATTCTCCGATCCAAGATTTTCAGTACAAGTTTCAAGACTTTTTTCACTTAAAGAACTTGTTGATCTTTTAACAAGAGGGTGAATATATGGAGTTTGAAGATCATCATTTTTCTTTTGTGACAAAATTGAACTCCAAACATCAAATGATGTTTTTCGTCTTTCGAGCTCCTCCTCCTCTTTCTCTTCTTCTTCTTCCTCAGAGGAGGTCGAAAGAGTAAGATCTTTAGATGAAGCAACCTTTTTGATTAGAGAGAAAAAACCATTTTGTGTAAGCCATTGTTTGGATGACATATCAGCTGAAAATGTTCTTCTAATAGAGGTTGCATTTGATTTGCCTCTTTGAGTATCTGATCCAAGAATTGACACTATGCCATTTGTCTTAGGCATATGTGGTGTTGGTGGTTTACTCAATTGTGGTGTTTCCATTTCTTCCATTCTAGGTATTGACATTTTCGTTATAGTCTATTAATTACACAATCTAGTAATTACGCGATATATGAGAAAGAATAATCTAGATGTGTTGAGGATATAATTATTGGTATGTTGGAGTATGGGATGTTTTTGGTTGATGTTGTGAATGCTAATAAAAAGGGCAGGGTATTTGTAGGACTCCAAAATGCCTAATTGAATCTTGTGCAAGGGCCCACCATGAAAAAAAAATACTTTATTTAGTTTCGTGATAATGGTTAAAAATTTATACGAAATTTTGCTCATTTGTGAGTTTTATATTTTAATAGTCGGTTATTCATTTTTCTAACATGAATTATCATTATTTATGTATAAAAAAATATATTTGATTGAGTAAATGGTAATAGTTCAGATAGAATAGAGATGTAACTGATAGTTGGTCTAATTAGTTTTAATGTGTTGTTTTAATATATTTATCTTTCTACCAACAAAAAAAATGAAATTACCAAACAAAATTGGAATATAAAGATTATTAGTATTCTAGTTTGAGATATTCTATAGTCTAAACTATTACCTTAATTACTATTTCCATCCATGAATATTTGATTCTTAATTCCAGCCAAAAAAATAAAGCCTTTCATGGAATATAACATATATATTTTTTTTGTTTTAATTTATTTGTCATATTTTATTTTTTTAGTTCATTTAGTTTTTTCTTTTTTAAAATTTTTGAATTTTAATTTTCCACTTTAACATATTTAAGACCACAATATTAATTGACATTTTAATATATATCACATATCTTTAGTTTAAAACTATAAATTTAAAAGTCCACTTTATTTTTGTTAACTTCAGGCCAAATTAAAAATCACAAAAATAATTTAAAACGAAACGTAACGATGTTTTTATAAATTTAGATAAAGTGAGAAGGAAGTGATTGTTGGACAACAAAGATGGCTTAAGGAACAAGCAAAGCAATCACCTTCAAAAGAATCGTCACTATTTATTTATATTATCAATCAGTGTTTTAAAAGACGAAGCGAAAAAGAAAAAAAAAAAGATGAAATACTTTATCTAAGATGGAATGAAGCATATTCCAAATAATGAGAAATTGGTTCCCTCATTAGTCTTTATTAATAAGTTACAATTACAAATTTATAAAATAGTATTCAAATATATATATATATATAGTATAATCATATATTAATTAATATATTTGAACTAAAGTTATGGACGGTGGACTTTAAAAAATAATAATTATTTCCCTAAGCAAATCAAAAGTTTAATTAACAAATATTATATGTTTAAAGTGTCTTATGTTAACTTAGGTCAATTCATGCTTTAATTTGGCTCACGAATGCAATTTAAATAATGTTATAAATACTACTTAATTGCATAATCTAGTACATAAATATTAAGAATATTTTAGGTCACAAAGCATATGTTTATATATTTAATTAACCAAAAATTAAAAGGATTAATGGTATAGATGACAGAAGGATGAATTGATTCTAAGTTGACTCAATTGAATATATATAAAAGTAATTAAAGTTCATAATTGTTTGATTAATCAATGTTATTATTCTTTTTATAATATCATTAATGACCCGTCATGCACTCTTTAATTACTCTTTACCATTCTTTTAAGCACTAATTTGTTTGTTTGGGTTAAAGTATATTTTTAGTGCATTGACAATCATATTATCCTAATTTTATTTTATTCTATAATTAACTAATATATAAAACTATTACCAAAGTCAACAAATTCTTGACATCAATATAAAGGTGTGTTCATGAGGGGGTAACGGGGCCGTCGGGTTCAGGTGAACTCATGTTATCCTCCTGAGATCATGTAGTATAGCTTTAATAATTATTTCAAAATATATTTTTATATACATGAGTGAACTCACGCTCAAAATTATATAATGCAATAATAATTTGGTGCACCTTTCTAAATGAGGATAGAAAATTAAATGGTATATCTATCTTGTTTTTCGTTCTAAAACTGGGTAACACCTCTCACACACATAAGAATTAATTTTGGACCTATTATAATATTATAATTTACATAAATCGCACAATGTTAAAAGCTGATTACATTATTTCCCTACGATTTTTCAAATTATGGATTTCAGATACATCACTGGATTTCCAGATACATAGGTGAGGAATATATCCGAGAGAGAATGGATGTATTAGAGAAAGGATAGGACACCGGAATACATAGGTGAGTGATGTATCATAGAAAAGAGGGATGTATCAGAGAGGGAAATATGGATGTATCAGCGAGAGCAGAGTAATATATCAGAGAGGAGACTGTTGAATAATATTTTTTTATAAATGGTAGGGAATTTCAGAGGGTTATAATAAAATAAGATTTATATTTAGGTAATTTTTTCATAATTGTAAATGTTTAACGAGTTGAAGTGATAAAACCTTAAGGTCAAATCAGTTAAATTTATATATCAGTTCTACCTTTTCGGAATAATCTAATTTTGAATTTTCCTTTGCATTAATACGGCGATTAATATATAGACTACAATTCAAATTTATCAATAATTGAGACACAAAATGGGTCAAAAATACCCTTTTTGAATATATATATATTTTTTAATTTTTAAACACATCTTCTTCCTAATCAAAATATTATCAAAGAACACTATTTTTATTTTCTTTCTTCAAAAATTACTTTAACAAATAAAAATGTAGGAAATAGTTTTTTCCCATCTTAATATCATTTTATCAATTAAAATAGAATAACTTCATGTACCTTTCTACATATAATTTATCGCATTTCTGGACCAAAGAATTGAATGCAAGACATTTTTTAACCAAAGTATTAACGGTAAGAGAATTTTTTAGACATAAATGGACGGTATTTTTTATTCCTTTCCCATAGTATAAGGGCATTTTTGACCCTTTTCCCTAGTTTATTCTCTTTCTTCTCAAATTATCTATCAAATGACATTCTGATATACGAAATTTGATATCGTCATGTTCAAAATCGTTAAAATCGTTAGGTACATTTATATAGAATTTTGATTATACATTTATCTATATATATATATATATAACAATTTATTATATTATTGCCACTAAATATTATCATAAAATTTATTATAAACAAATTACAAAAATAACTATATTTATAGGGTTATTGAAGTTATTCTCATTGGAATTGACAAGCTAGCATTATGATAATTCAGTTCTAGAAACTTGAAAACAACACATTTTTTTTTGAAATGACTAATCAAATTATAGAGAAACTAAATTAAAAAATTAAAAAAAAATAAAAAAGAAATGGAAGAATCTTGTTCCAAATACCAAGAATATCACCAAAAAAAATTCCAAGGCATATGACCAACTCACTAGGGCCAATCTTCCCTTTTATCCATAAAAAAATTAGCTGTCTTAGCAACATTTAAATTGAACAATTATTCACTAAAATAAATATGAATAGAAAAACTATTGAATATGACAAATATCAATATACATTTAAATAAAATAGTTATAATTTAATTTCTTTTTATGTTATATGGATATAACTATAAATAGCAATGTTAATGATATACCAATAATTAGTTTTTTATAAATATTTAATATAACTAAGTATTAAATAGGCAAAATTATTATTAATTCATAATTAATTATGTGATCATCAATATCCTTTCTTTCATCAATATCCCTATATTACATATTTTTTTTGTAATTTTCTCATCTAAAATCCTTTTAATTCAAAATCTTTTTATATGATTCTAGGAGATATTTTTGTGATTTAATTTCATTATAAGGTATTTTTGCTTTTATATTTTTCTTTCCATGACGAAATTGCATATATCCTTGCAAAGAGTGTCACCTTTAATGTTGGATCCATTTTCTTGTTTCGGTCACCGATTATAGATCCCCGACAGTCTATGATATGGAGCGTAGAGAATACCCGCCGTTCAGCCGAGCCGTTAAGTTATCGTTGTTAGCAGAGGGTGTAGAGAGAGAATTTTGTTGTTTGTCAAATTTGTATGTAGTATAATAGTTATATACATAGATAATTATATTGTAATATTAATAAAATGGTGATTTGTGAATACAAGTATATCTGGATACATAAGTAATTTATCCAATTTGATTAGGCAATACAATTATAGTTGAATACATCAATACTATATTTTTATAAATAAATACCTAAGTTGACATCAAGCCTCAAGTATTATAGGGAACTTCACGAAAAATAGATTGAGTTTTGTTGGTTTTTTCGATTTTTTATACAATCGAATACTTACACACTTTGATATATACATACTCTATTGCTTTTCCATTTTCTTATTTAACAACGGTGTATTCATATGTACAGTATATTGGTGTATTCATTTTTTTGGTTTAACAATAGCGTATCCATTTTTCAAACTGTTGTATTTATATGCTAAAATTGTACTACTTTACCTTGTTTGATGTATTAATACATTAAATTTTTATGAATACTTGTATCCTTGATATATTAATACTTTAAGTTTTATAAATAGAAACACCAATTTAATTCAAAGTATTCATATGCTAATTGTACAAGTAATACATTTTGCTTATTTAGTTATTGTAATTATAATTGTATTAGTGTATAAATAAATAAAAAATAAAAAAAACATATGCAAAAATACAACGAGAAAAAGATATGAATACTCTTTTATATTCAAAATTTTATGAATACCTTTATAATTAGTATTTAGTGAATATATTGTATTTAGGAATATAAATACAACTTATTGCATTATGTGAAAGAATCCTATTTGCATACAATATATAATTATTAATTGATAATTTAATAATGGAAATTTTCAGTTATTTAGGAACATAATAAAAGGTTAGCACTTGGGAGTTATGGTAACATATCATACCTTATTTAGTGCATTGTATAAATAGTAACAATAAAATAATAATAATAATAATAATAATAATAATAAATTCAATAGAAAAATGCAGCTAAAAATTGACATAAAGCGTAGTCTTTTTTATTAAATAACATATTTGTAGCTATTAAACTTCAATAACCCTATAAACATAATCATTTTTGTAAGTTGTTCATCAATAAATTGGTTGGTACGTTGCAAAAGAAAATTAATTATTTTAAATTGGCATCTGATACTCATACTAAAGTTCGATTAATTTGAATTTGTATCGAATAGGGCCTTATTCAGGATGAAAATCTCCCTAGCAGGGATTTTTTCATGACTCGAATATGAGACATGTGATTAAAAATGAATAGTTTTATCCACTGCACCACATGTTTTGATGATAGTTTATTGCAATATGACACTAAATGAAATCAAATATTCTTTCCATCTCATTTTAATAATCGTTTTGATTATTATTTTCATGTTTTTCAAAAACATATAAGGTGTGATTTATTATATTATTTGTATTTTAATAGAAGTAAATTGGTTTTTTATTTCTTAAATATTCTTTTATTTTATTTTTAATTGTTTATTATATTAAAAATGGTGTGATCAAAATGTGTTACATTACCACTTGACCTTGCTTCATTTAAATTTATGTTAAATCTAATCTAATATACAAATAAAATATATTGTTTAGAAAATTCTGTTGTTTTTTTACGTTTGGAACATTACATGTTTGTTTTGAAAATATTGTTATATTTATTCTTCCAAAATAATTTTTTTAATGGCATATATATATTTAATGTTCTCTTTATAACTTGAGGTGCACATGAGCTTTCTCTATTATTAATAAATAAATAAATAAAAGTCTACAAGTACATCACTTTGTCAAAGAAGGTGAAGTACTAATGTTTCACGTCTTGGATGTTTCAAGTCTTAAATATAAAAAAAAATTATATCTTTCTCTTAAGTAGATTTCACGTAACGTAAATTCAAAATTAATTCAAAACTTTAATACGAATATTGAACATTAAGTTAAATAAATAAAGTTTCACCTGGAAATTTTATATTTTATCCTACATTTAATTATGGAATAAGTGTTTGAAAAATATTTCAACTTTGGTCGAAGTTGTTGTTGCGATACTAAACTTTCATGAGGATCTATTACCTCCCTAAACTATTTAATAGTGTATTTTTATCCTCCTGAACTATTTAAAAGCGTATTTTAAAAGTATATATATGTCCACATGAACACCTTATTATTTATAATTTCACATTATTTTTTGTGTCGACATGAGCAAATATATATGTTTAAAATACAATATTAAATAGTCTAAAAAGGTAAATAGATTCTCGTGAAAGTCTAGTATCACAACTGCAAATTTGATCAAATTTGAGATATTTTTCCGACCCTTATCCATTTAATTATAATGTACAATATTTGGACTTTTCCATCCATATTCCTTGTGCTAAATAAAAGAAAAAATTGTATCTTCCACATAAATTGAATCAATTCAATGTATATAATTAATGTAATATAGATAGCATATATACTAATACATAGTTGCTAGTTGGAATAGTATCCAATCATAACATGACTTGTCTTTGACAACCAAAACATCTCAAAGATCTAGTGAATCTTTAATTTCAATTTACCAACAATCGTATGATCGAGATTTTTTCATTTTTGATCATAAAAAATGTTGGATTTGAGTTTTGAAAATAATGAAAATTTTCAGTTAAGAGTATAGTACTTCTTTTAATCATAAACTTATTTAGGATAAATCTAAATAACTCAATAAATTTTAAATATTAAATAGTTAAAATGAGAGAGAGAAAAAATATTGTATCCATCTAAACCCCTAGCTATGGAAGGTTTACAAAAGGGGAAAACACAAAATAAATAAATAAATAAATATATATATATATATAATTGTAATTCAATCCCTTTTTAGAATGATCGAATAATCAAAGATGATGAGTTGAAGTTTTGAATATGAAAAAAAATTTAGTAGAGGATATTTTTTCTAAATAAACCTTACGTTATAAGAATTCGAACTAATTAACCTTTAAAGCGGCGTTGAAGTTTAAGCACTTAATTTATCTCTTTTTTTTTTTAATTTACATGAAAAAATCTTGTTGAATCATAGAATATGACCAAAGGAACATTTGTAATGCAAAATTAAAATTTGTACTTTTGAATATGTGAATTGAAAATATTCCTCTCTAACTATACTTGCTTTTATTAAGCTTTTAAAAAGAGTTTTATTGATGCATCTTTTTAACTACAAACAAAATAAATGACATATACATTGCTTAACATCTTTTAATAGGCCGATTCATAAATAAATTCTTAAACTTGTTGGGTTTTTCACTTCAGGTACCTTAACTACGTTATTTTCCTATTAAATCATTGAACCATCCATAATTTGTTTCTTTTAAACTGTTGGCTTATTTTGATAGATTTTTCTATTGTAAATGCCTTCAGTTATGTTCGCATTGTAATGATTTTGATTGAAGGAATAAAAATGAATTGTGTGTTTGTCTCATTTATTTTCTAATGTGTTCAAATGACTTGAAGAAAAAAATACAATTATTCTCGTACATTTGCACTATCAATTGGACTAATGAGTTCTAGAACAATGTGTATTCTCTTTCAATACCCCCCTCACAAAATCGATTTCCACATCAGCCAACAGTATTTAAAAGGGAACAAATTATGGATGATTCAATGATTCAGTAGGAAAATAACATAGTTGAGGTACCTGAGAGTAAAAACCTAACAAATTTAGAGATCTGTTTATGTATTTGACCTTTTTATATCATTTATAAAATTATACTGAATATATAATTATTATACGTGATTTTTTTCGACAAAAATAATTAAGAGTAATAATGTATACATGTTCTGAGTTAATATCTTTATGATATTATATGAGTAGTTTGTACTTCAAAGAATTTAAATACTTGAAAATTATATGAAATTTTTTATAAATTATTGTAATTTGTTTTATATCAATATGAAAAATTACATGTCAAAGTAATAGTATAATTTAACTCTTTGAAAAATAAAGCATAGATATTTTGAATATTTCTTTTATTCACTTTAACTTCTTTTTAGGCAATTATTGCAAGATAGGGAATTAGGTTCTAAGGCTACGTGGAAAACTTGTAATAGGACACGTCCTCCTTTAATCGTCATGGTTCAATCAGTAGCGAAAGCAAAAACTTTTATTAATCAGTTATGATATTATTAATAGTCAATAGATTAATAGAACAGGTAATATTCGTACCAAGAGATGAATATCGATTCAGTCTACTTCTAATATTACAAAATTAATGAGAATTTGGATTCGATACATACTTATTTTATTTTAAAAGATTTTTTTTTGATCCAAAATGGTTTTCTCAATGGGAAAAAAAGAAAAAAAAATTGAACTTCTAGGGTTTAGGATTTAGGGTTTAGAAAAGTAATCATTAAATTTACAATTATTAATTTTCACATGACAGTATGATTATTTCGACTCCAACACATTGTGGCTAAATTGTTTGGATTCTCTCAACAAGAGGAAGAAAAGGAATAAGAATTTAAAAAAGAATGTTATGAGTGTAATAGCATATCAATCACAACACTTTGGATTATATGAGACAAAATAGAAGCAAGAGCATACCACATCAATATCAAATTGACAAGTGGCAAATGCACGAACTCATTCCATAAAGTCCTACAAATGAAGATTCAAGCCCGACACAATATAAGTGAAGATTCTCACAAAATCCTACAAATAAAGATTCAGCACTGTTATGCACAAACTCATCACACAGAGTTCATCTATTCGAGTCTCTCATGTATGAGCCCATCGCCCATTGCACAAAGTCCTACAAATAAAGATTCAGGTTTGTCATGCATGGGTACAAACTCATCAGACACAGTCCTACAACTAAAGATTCAGGCCCGTCAGGCACAACCCATCACACAAATTCCTACAAATGAAAATTCCAATAAAGTCCTACAAATGAAAATTCTGGCCTATCATACACGAACTTATCACACAAAGTCCTATAAATGAAGATCCAGGCCTATCATACATGAGTTCATCGTCCATTGCACAAAGTCCTACAAATGAAGATTTATGCTTGTCATGCACGAACCCATCACACAGTTCATCTATTCAAGCCTGTCATGCATGAGCCCATCGTCCATTGCACAAAGTCCTATAAATAAAAATTCGGGCATGTCAAGCCTACTTTCCATAATCTAAGCCGGGTGGTGGAGAGAAAAAAAAACTTAAAAGAAGAGTCCGATAATGGCTTGTCTAAGATTCTTCATCAAGATAAATATGTAACATGGAAATAAAAAGGAAATAATCAGCCATTGCTCATTTTCTTGTCAGAGAAAGCTTCTTTTCTTCTTCAAATTGTTACATTGTACAAGGTATCATCACAAATTACACAAATTTAACACCCCCTATCTATGATACAAGAACTCCCAACAGAGATTTCAGGACTATATATATTTCATCAATAATATATATATATATGGGACCTCAAGTCCTCTTTTACCATAGACAAAAATAATACACCTAAAAAGAAGAAAAATATATATATCAACAACGCTGAGAAAGTACAATAAACAAAACAAAAATCCAGCACTACAAGCCCTTGATAACGAAGAAGACTCTAATTCCTTCTACTTGCCTGTGGCTTAATTTACAAAGGCCCCAACTCGAAACCCTCAACTGCTTCAATCAAGTTGAACAGGTGCATCTGCAACCTGGGAAAGTTTCAATCTTGCTCTGTCTGAAGCCTGTCCTTTCTGTTGAAGATCCCTAGGGTCTCGAAGCCTCATATCTCTACAAGATATCTATAACTCCGCCATTTTTCGAAATGGCATCATGCTGTACATACAACTGGAATTCCTCGATGTTAGCAGGAGCCTGAAGTGCAGGGAACAATCTTCACTACTATCTAAATCCAAGCAAGAGAACCTCGATCATTGGCAGTTTGAGGACGACCTCTAGTTGGCGTAGGTGGTCTGTTAGCATTTAGCTCCTACTCAAACAAAGCAATGTAAGCAAGATTGATATAGATCTAAGTAAAGTTAATAGTTGAAGCAAAAGATCTGGAAATATTGAACCTGCATCCAAGTGTCTTCCATACGCTCAGGTGAATTTTCGGGTGATGAAAGTGCTGGTGGCAATGGGTGAATAAGTTTTGGAACAACTACAAGATCTCTACCCAATACCAAGATTGCGCCAGCATTATTAGCAGTACCTGCATCCACAAAAAAAAATATAAGAAAAATCCAGAGAAATACTTAGAAAAAAGATAAAATTCGCTATCTTGAGTAGAACTCTTCCCAATTTTCCAACATCTAAAATTAGAACATACCACAATAATTGGTGGCTGAAAATAGTGTAATTAAATGTCCCTGAGCAAATCGTTCAAAGCCATCCATCACACATTCGTGCGCTCGCACTATCAGTTGAAGATCATTGTTGTTGCAAAATTCCATCACACGATCAGGCTGCACATTGGCAAAGGCTTACATGAGGACACAGGAAATGCTAGAGAAACTGCACTCAACCAAAATTCTACAGAAACAAGATTAGAAGAATAACCTACAGTTTCCACAGACCAAAACCAGAATTGAGCCAACAGCAAAATGATGTCCCTGATACTTATAAGAAACCTTCAAGGACACCCAGCTGACTGAACCAAATACCATTAAAGGACTGTTGAATGCAATTTTCTTGGAAGAGAGTAATTGCACCCAAAAAAAACAGATTCGCTCAGACCCTTGTAGTTAAAACGTAGAATTATTGCAAATGGCAGGACTGCAGTTGATCCCAAAAAAGTTGTACTAAAGATTTTGGAAAAAACACAGCCTATCAATGAAAAAATTTAAGTAATAGAGGGCATGTGGAGACTGACTTTTGTGGTTCAAATGCCAGTTGATACAGCTGAAAAAGAATGTGGCAGCTCCCAAAAGGTTGGTCTAAAACCAGTCAAATGAAAATCAATTTCATTACTACCCTGAAAGAAGAGACTGAAAGAATTACTCACCCCAAAAGTAACCAGCCCTGGACCTCTTGCATTTGGTCTTAACCCTTCAACGCTATCATTTTCCGTTGGATCAGACCTAGATGTACACAAGTAATGTAAGGAAGTGGGAGATAATCAAAAGTAAAAGACATAAGAAAAAGAAAAGACAGAGACTAACCACAACAAATCCATCAGAATAATCGACCCTGCTTCCATGGTGATAGGACGCTGGATATTCTCTATCTGTTCTACATGATTGATCGACCTTCCAATGCCACCGTGCATACAGATTATTTTTTTCTCAATTAATGCTGCGAGAGGAAGCCAATTGAACAACCTGTTAATCCGATGCCAAGCCCAGATTCCATCTCTCTCACCCTGTTCCAGATATGAACATCAGTAGCTAACTCAGAAACTGGAGTTCTTTTCCAGTAAGTGATCTCATACCATGCGTTCAATGCACTCAATTCGAAAGCCGAAAAGTGCATTTATATCTGCCGCTTCATGATTCCCTCGAATTAAATGAACGTTGTGGGGATGCTCAACCTAAATCAACCATTTTATGAGCGTTAAAAAAATTTAAATAATTACAAAAGCAAAAGCAGAGCTAACATCCAGACAGAACAGGTACCTTTAAAGCAAGGAGAAGAGTCATGGTCTCCAAGCTGTGCTGGCCCCTATCAACATAATCTCCTAAGAAGAGATAATCGATATACCTGATGATAATTCACAAAGAAATTTCTTGTTAGAATCATTGAGACTATCTCTGATTGGCAGATAAAGGATCACCTAAAGTGTGCTTAAAGCCCTATAGGGTAGTGAAGCCTGAGTTGTGCACTTTGTCTAGCTCAATTGGGGATCTAGTGAGGCATCAATGCGCAAAGGCAAGCACAATTTCATTAATTGATTCTGTGTATAAGAGCATCACACTTGACAACACATTTAGTTGGCGACTACGAATAAGAAATTACAAGTTTAGTATAAGAAAATTGGCCACTTAGAAACATAAAACTACATCATCTCATCTAATTCAGGAATTCAATGATTTTTAACTTGATGACATGATTTTAACTACATACATATATATAGAAATAAAGAGCTTAACTAATTATTTTCAATTCTTCTGTCCGAATAATTTTATTTTATGATGGAAAAATCCCAAGGGCTGGTGCACGTTCAAAACTCGATAGTTAATGGACTGCCCCCCTACTTTTCTCCTCTTAAATACCAAGTTTTTGTTTAAGGTGGGTTCAAACCAATGATGAGCGTGTAACACACATATCACGCATTACACTCTTACCACTAGACAAAAGCCCTGGGGGCATCCAAATAATTATTTTTAGCTTTTATAGTTGCATTTTCTAGCATTACATTTCTATTTTTTCTTTATTGGATTTTTTCTTGCTAAAACCCATGCTTTAATTGCACTTTGCACTTGAAGCCTCAGCAGACTTGGGCACTTCTCGACTTTTGACTACTTGGTTGGGTAGGAGTACGTGAGACCTAATACTTGAGGGATGTAAGTGTAACAGCTTTCAAGGCTAATTGTAAAGAAGCGTGAAAATTGGTCTAAACGCCATTATCATTTTTTTTTTTTAAAAAAAGTTGTAATTGATCTTTGTCCAAATCTAGTTTCTGTTTCAACTTTTTGTTTGCAATTTGTCCATATCTCACTCGTTTCATTCTTTTGTTCCTATTTTTTCCAATTACTTGTAATTTTGGCTCTACTTGATCAATCAAATTCTCAATCAGTTAGCTTATACATTGTTGATTATTTGAAGAATAACCACAGTACTTCCTCCTATTCCATACCACTAATGCCTTTCATAAGCTCGTACCGATGTACCTTTCACATATGAAGACTTAGGCTCTGCTTTTATCCTAAAATGTTGTGCTCAGCAAATCACATCAAATAGCAGGCTCTGCTCATCCAAAGATTCTTTCTACTATGTTAATCTCATCTACGAATTCTACAGCTTCTGATAGTAGATTCTTAGTCCGAGGACTATTTTGTAGTCTATTTCTGACACAAAGAATACACCATCTTAGTGCTAATCATTAACAAAATTTACTTACCTTATGCACCCAAAAGGCCAAAAAAACGCTTCCCTACCTTAAATAGGTGCCGCCATTAATAGTTATAACTTGTTCATAGCTCATTCTTTTCGAACTATTATTCCTATTTCACCCAGCTATAGTATTTTAGGCTACCACTCTTAACAAGATGTTTGATTATTACTATCTGTGTTGTGTTGATTATTTGCATAACATGGTACTCCTATTTCCTCAACTTTCTTCAATATTTATGTATTTCCGCATTAATCATGCCCTTTGACAGGCCTATAATCATATGGCTGTACATTTCTCTTCCAAATGCTTAAGCTCTGCCTTGTACCCAAAGATATTGTGCTCATCAAATAACAGCACATAGTAGGCTCATTTCATTCAATTCCTGCTGCTATGATCATCTAGAAGCTCTTGGTCATAAACTTCACTCTTCTTTATGCCATTTCATAATTCATACCAATTCACTGCTGATCCTCCATTGGAATCAGCTCAAAAGTCTTCTTTTTCATCCAAAGAAGACATCCTCATTTCTGCGACCAAATTCTTTTCAGCTGTATCATTTTGATAACACATCACACTCATTCAAGTTATTCAAGTGATTTCTGGTTAATAAGAACATAAATAAATATATGATCATACAACACTAAAAAATATAACATAAAAGAGAGACTAGCTTAAAAGTGAGTAGAATTCTTTTATCATCTTTTGTTATTATTTTTATTTCTTAAACAAACCCCCCCATAACCAAGTTACTGGAGAGAGGTAAAGTTTTTAAAAATTATTGAAACATTACAAATTAAGGGGTCCGAGTCTCATATCCATACATATTGACACTCATTTTTGCTCCTACATAACCAAGTCCAATCATCCTTAATAATCAGCATGAGCAATTCTCACCAAACCATTTCAGCAAACATACATCAGTAACTGCTACTCCTGTCCCTAATTACTTGTCCAATTTTCCATTTTTACTTGTCCATTTTGACAAATCAAGAAAAGATTAAAAAGAATTACTTATTATACCCTCAATTAATTAATTTTGAAAAAGGTAGATCTTGAAAATCTTAAATGTTTAATTCATCCACTTCATAATTAATAGGGGTAAAATTGTAAACTCACTATCTCAATCATTGTTTTCTTAATAGGGTCAATCCAAAAGTGGACTAATGATTAGGGACATAAGGAGTAATACTTTGGGCTTTGAAACTTTTGTATCATTATATGAAGCATTTTGTTCAACATTAGCCATTTTCATCAAAAAACTTACGACAACCATGTTTGCTTTCTGGTAGAGTAATGGAAGAAATCCAAATATATTTGCGACTATGTCCAATTAATCATTTCATCATTCTTTACGCATGGAATATAAATTAAGTGTCAGGAATGTATTATATCATTGCATCAAAACTTAGAAAAGTAAGTGTCATGAATGTATTATATCATTGCATCAAGTGATAAGAAAAAATGGTTAGTTTTGTCACACAAAATCAAAAAAAAAGTAAACTTAACACTTGGGGGAAAACTTGTCATGTTTTAGTTTACAAATAGTTTTGATACAATTAAGTAAGAAGAAAGGTGTGTGTTAACAGTCAAAACCACAGGGAAGGTTTGTGCACGTATCCCGAAAGAGAGTTCTAAGATCTCCAAAGAAATAACCTAAGCAGGAGGAGGACATTATAACTACAAGAATTAGCACCTCCGCTAGTTTGTTTTTTTAAAAAAAAATAGAAATACCAAATTATGGCAGATGGAAAGCTAGAACGTGCAAAAAGTGGTTAAGCACATTTGCTGACCATATCCTTTTAGCTATTTCCTTGACATTGAAATGTTTTAGTTTGATCTAGTGCATTTTTGCCCAGAATGCTTTCCAAGATTGGCATCCTTATTTTAGACTAATTTAGAAAGGACTTCAAATTTCCTTACTTCAAAAAAAGCACTCACGGGTGTGACCTAATGGGCAATAAAGGGAGTTCAAAATCATGAGGTCTCGGTTCAAATCTTAGCGGAGGCAAAACACTAGGTGATTTCTTCCCGTTTGTCCAGGTCTTAGTGAACAAAGTTAACCAGTACCTGCGTTGATGGGAGCTAGCAAGTGCGCCTAGAAACTAGTCAAGGTGTACACGGCGCACAAGCTGGCCCGGACACCACAATTATGAAACATACATCATTTGGTTTCTCCCTCGATACACTGTTCCCCTTCTATTTGTATGCTCGAGGGAGTTTCTATTTATCTTTGGGTAGCTACTAACAGACTTTATTCAATAAGGTATACAAATTTATTAGTGTACAAAATAATTCCCACATAGAAATGTTTACAACCCACATAGAATGTTTACAAAGTAGAGGATCTCAAGTTCTCATTCAAAAACATGACTCTCTCTCTACAAAGAGCAACAAATGTATGTTTTCCCTAATTACTAGCAAGAGCTTTGCATGATGGAAAAAAAGGTGATTATCATCATTATAAATATTGACAAGGTATTATAAGACTTTTTCGCCAACTTTATGAATATAAAATGCACAAAAAATTCATAGATACTGAACACAGGCAACCTAAGCTGCTTAAACGGCGGAACTGTTGGTTAGAACAAGAAACATGAAGCAAGATTGAGTCAAGACACTCACGCTATGTCTCCAGCAGTTGATGGGGAACCATACTCATCAAAAAGACGCATCAGATCCCCAAATTGCCCATGCAAGTCACCAAATATCTTAATAGGAGCTCTTAGCTGTAAAACACTAGGTTCACTGGAAAATATTCTCTCTGCACTATCACAAAGATCAGCTATTTCATTGCAATCCAAGAAAAATTGCCGTCTGACAGGCGGCTTCCAACCTCGAGGTTTCAGAAGATGGGCAATCACCTGAAAAGGTAAGGGGAAAAAAGATATAAACTAAAAGCATGTGGTTTATGATACAAGATATATCAGCCAAAGCTAACAACAGATATTCTAAAAAAGTAGAGTGTATTCTTTTATTAGGAAGGAAGGTGTATAAGAAAGTGGACTATTTTCTTCTTCAATCTGTATTGAGAATATTTAACTCCGCATGTGTGAGCTTGTTCACATTGCCGTTCCGAAGCCCAGATAAATAAAATAGCACAAAGCCGGTGTTGTAAAAGACGAAAAACTTAAAAAAGCACTCCACAGCTATTGGTGCTTTAAGCACCACATGCAGTTGTGTGAGTTTTAGGTGCAAAACTAGCCAAATCACATTGGGGCAACCGGAACTAGAGAGTACAAATTTATCGGTCCGGCCCAGTAGACGTGTGAAGCTAAAGCCATAATTCTCATTGCTAATCAATATTATTGAACCACATAACCGAAGTAATCATACCTTTTTGGGAACACTGTTAACGGACATTTGCCTATCCAAAAGTTTTCTCGCTGCTGTTGCATTTTCTGGGGTTCCATAACTTACTCGCCTGCCTTCATTTTCAAATTGATCAATTGAAAGTTGTCGCACCATGCCACCTAGGGCACCCCCAGTCTCTGCAGCTACAACCACCTACAGGTGCATTAAATACATTAAATCAGTTCACATACAAATTTAATCTGATAAGAGAACATATTATTTTAGGCATAGGACTAACAGCACGGTGATGCAGCCTAACTCCAGTTGGGGTAGAATTATTTGAATCAGGTTTGATCAAGGCAGGTTCCTCTTCACCACTAGGTGTTGCCTCAGCTCCCCGATCCCTATCTGGAAGTTCAACTTCACCATTACCTTGTTGTCGAGCTTTGGCAGCTGCTAGTGCAGCAGTAATGGCCTCTGCTTCTGCTGCAGAGGCCTCCACAAGGTATTCAACACCTTTGCCAAGTTTCCTACAAATTAAGCCATGGGAGATGGAATTCAAAAAATAAAATTGCAATAAACGAATAACAGCAGATATTGTCATTCTTATGCAACTGCAAACTCACCGACATCCTTGTAGCATGGCATTTTCAGTGCTTATATCAGTAAACATATCACCATTTACAGGAGGGGCAACAGGACTTCCCAATATAACAGAACCATCATTAACTTCCTCTGGAATGGTTTGCCTTGTTCTTTCATCACCAAATCCATACCTTCCGGTAATCCTTCCATCTTGAACATTAGATGCTGCAGCTGCAGCGGCTGCATGTGAAGCTGCACTAGTTGTTTCAGCAGCAGCCAAGTCTTCCGCGACAAGCAAGTCATCTAGCAGTACCCCTGCGGCAAAAACACCAACTCAGATACCGTCTTGGTATTACAAAATATCACCTACACATAGAGATTCCAAAACATCAGCCATTTCTCAACACCAGAAGCAAGAATGCAGCATAAACCAGGAAACTACCTCAATACCTGCTCCTGGGGACATAATTAACTAGAGAGCTTTGTTAAGCAAGTATATTTCATAACAATAGTTTTATATAAGTAGGATCAATCCTATTTGCAAAATTAAGTTGCTCGGTCTTTTCAAATCCTTGCCACACCTATGTCGACACAACATGGGGGTGGGGGTGGGGGTGGGGTGGAATCCACACTGAAATTCGGTCAACTTACCTAAGGTGTTTTGCCTTCATCTACGAATGGAAAGTATAGATTAATTGGGCTTTTGGTTTTTTAATCAATTGAAATATATACTCTTTTTTTTTATAAACAAAAAAAAAAGGAAATTGAGATATATACTTCAACTGTCATAATATATATTTATTGGTTGTTTCCCAGTACCCATGTCCACACTCGGATCCATACCCCCTGCTAAGATATGGTATTGGGCCCAACTCAATCTCAAAATATAGCTAATGAGGGGATATTTGTCCATCTCCATATAAGGAGACCAATTTCTCATCCCTCTACCGATGTGGGACTTCTTAACACTCCCCAAGAAACCCGAAACTGGAGCATGAACCCTTATAAATGGGGCCCAACATCGGTGAATAACAAATTAGGATGGGTTCGACACGGATAACATGTACATATATGGTGCATAGGTCTAACTCAATCTCAAAAGCTAGTTTATAAGTGGAGGTTTGTCCAAGTCCATATAAGGAGACCAATTTCTCATCCCTCTACCGATGTGGGACTTCTTAACACCCCCGAATCCTAAAATTTATTTAATGAAGAGTCCAGTCTTTAGATCCGCACCGTACTGGATACCGGCATCAAGTCCGAGCAACTTAGTCGAAAATTACAAGTAGATGCCATTCTGGTACTCAGAAAGATGTAAGAGCTAGGAGATTGCTAAGATTCACGCATCTAGCAGTATTTTGGTATCTATAGTTTGGAAAGTCAATAATTACATAATTTGGACTGAGAAACTAATGATCCCAATCCAGATCATCTAATTTAGTGCTTCAGCTTCAACAGTACACATCCAAGATTCCAACACTTCATTTGGAATAAGTTCAATGAATGTATTGAAGGCATGAGTCCATAATAACCTCTCCTAGGCACATATTTCATTACAGTAATTTAAGCAAGTGTACTCCATAATAATTCTTTCACATAAGTAGATGGCATTACAGTACTTGGAAAGAGGTAAGAGCTAGGAGATTAACTAAGATTTAGGAATCTGCCCGTATTTTGGTGCCTATAGTTTGGAAAGTGAACAGTTTCATGAGTTGGAGAATTGCCACAACTCAACAAAAGACTTTCATCTGAGATCAGCTAGTTATTGTTCTAATAATTGATCACAGCTTCTAGTTTACATCTCCAACACCTTTATTTGGAGTAAGTTTAATCAAATATTCAAAGGCACATGTTCCACCGAAGAATAAGGGAAGAGTTTGATCTCAATCTCATCAATGAAGTGCGCATTATAGGTAAGAGTTTTGGTTTTTCTTATGACGGGAGTGTCCAGGCAAGCTTGCGCACACCTCGACTATTCCACCAGGTACATCCTACCTCCCACTAGCATAGGTACAGGTTAACTCTACCAAGGCAGATAGGGTGGTGGATAGGGAATACATTTTGCTGTTTTTGAAGCCTTCAATAGCTTACATATCGAGCAATCAGTTATCAATGTAACCTGGTTGTAATTAGATGGTGTTATGATGTGAACAAAAGGAGGTGCTCTTAATTGCAGTTCAATCTACTGTGCAGGCCCGCTTTTTAAACCTTTTCCAGCAGCAGGGTATGAACATACCTTTGGTGTCATTTTATTCACATGGAAAAGATATTCAGCAAAGTAGAAAACAAAGGAAGTGATCTCAGCATTTCAGAGGCATGTCTTTCACTAGAACAGATAAGGAGTCCATCCCATTTCTCTTAAGCAACAAGAGACTCTTTTTGGCCTACAGCGCCAATTTAAAATCCCTCAATGGGGATAGCTAACTACTAGGTGCTATACAAAGAGCATCCGTTCTAGTTGCAACTCCACCAGGCAAAAGTTGGCCAACCAAGACCAGACCTTTTACACCTTTTACATTAAAAAAAGACATTCGTTCTTAATATTTTAGAACTTAAAAGACAGGCAAGTTAAAACATTAGTTTCTGTTGCATATAAATATATGAGATGGTCACACAATTCTATAAGGTGTGAGGTACTGAGTTTAAACCTCATTGTTACCCGTCATCAAAGAGAATTTCTGAGTGCTTTACCGAAGAAAAAGACTCAAGCTACAGCCCGCACATAAGGAGGCGTATTGCAAGCCAATTTAAAAGTACATACAAATTGTGCTCCTCTTAACAGTTAGATATTTAGACAATGCGGCACACATTTCACCAGTTTCAGTTTTCAACAGCAGCATTTAGTTTTAGTTTTAGTTATATCAGCATGGCTTGGCTCGCAGTCTAGGCACAGCAACAAATTACACAATTTACCTACGAAAGACAAAGAACCCACCTATTAGAAAGTGAAACATAAGAAAAGTAGGCAGTTACCTTACCAATGGTATCCATAATCAGTGGAAATAGGATAAATTTTTTTAAAAAAAAAAATCTATCGAGAAAGTACAGAATAGATGTTGCTCACGCATTCCAAGAACTTCCATTTTTCTATCTATATTTTACTTTACAAGTAGCTAAGATCGGGATTTAGCTGGGCTACTTATAAACACATACACCAAACAGCACATCCTCAGCAGGGAGGAAGTAAGAACATAGAATTAAATGTCTTCAGTTATCTTTTTTTTAAAATAAGTAATGTCTTCAGATCATACTCAAAAAAGTGAAAATAGTTGTCATCTGAATATATCAAATTAGAAGCGAATAGATGGCCATATTCTAGCATTACCTCCACGTAAACCACCATACATATATACCAAGTCACCAACAGCAGCAGCCGCATGCCGACAACGCCTGGTCAATTCAACTGCGGCATCTCCCCCAGCCGCATCTGCACTGTATCTACCTGTCCTAGGACTGGTGACAACAGATTTTATGTCACACCACACTCCTGCAGCAGTATCAAGAACTGCCACCAGACAAAAGTTAAAGGAAAGAAAGAAATATGCACGGTTTTCAGGGATTAACATTTAAAATAATAATAACAATAATTAGAAGTTCAAGCAAAATCAGTTGTCTGTAAGAAAATGACAAGAAATCATCAAAAAGTACCGGCTATACTGGAAGAGTCTTCTACCATGCGTCCACCACCAAGAGCCCCTCCAGAAACATGGAGCCGAGCATTTACAAATACCTAAATTACCAGAATACAACTGATAAACACCTTACAATTTGTGAGGATTAACTGAGTCATTAAAACCACTTACTGCGGCATGCTGATATCTAGGAGATGGTGACACACCAGGAGCAATGGCCCATTCCCACCGCCCATCTCTATGTTTGGCCAGTCCATATGCACTTGCAAGTGGCTAAGAATCACCGAGACAAAAGAATATGGTAAGTACAACAATCACGCAAGCCCATATTCTTAAATCCAAGTCGCAACAATCATAGTACAGATTAACTGCAAATCAGATCCAAACCCTTCAAAGAAGCTTCGTAACGTTTACATCCGTTTAGAAAAATTCAAAATTAGACATCATCACAATCATCTATGACCTGGTGCTGCAAATTGGTAAGCCAGACTTGGTGGTTATCAGGAGAGGAACACTGAGGAGAATGAGATGGCAATACAACGGAACACAGGGGCTCAATGGACATCAGACAGTAAACTAAAACATGAGGAAGTGCGGCCATTCATAATTGTTGCTAACATACAACAAATAAATAAAATGCCCCCCTTCCCCTCTAACAGCTTAAACTTTGGAGATCAGACAGGATATTAAAACATGAGGAAGTGTGGCCATTCATAATTGTTGCTAACATACAACAAATAAATAAAATGCCCCCCTTCTAACAGCTTAAACATTGGCTATTTACACAATTGAACATGTTATTAGAACATGCAATTTTCAGGTCTAACTTCCAACCATTAACAGAAATAGTGTTCACGTGCTTGACCCAAAAAAAAAAAAATCAGACCTGCAAGTGAATGATTAATCTAACCTGCAATATATTGTCCATATAAATATGAAAAGGGAGAATAATTGAAAACTGGGGAGTGTGAACAACTATATTTCACCACTATTTATCCATGAAGGTGACTGGCAACAGCTTACGAACTAAGTAACATAGCTGGGAATCATGTAACATCAAGAATATGGGCGCTTCATGTGTGCGTGAAGGTAAAAAGAAAAATTCTTTGAGAAATGATGGATATAGAAGAGGTAGCAGAGGTGGTAGAATTGAAGCAAAGAGGAATAAAAAAAGGTAAACTTCATGGTAACATAGCCTACCAAAGTGAATGGTATTTAATATTTATAAGACAAGAACAATTATCACCATAAGAAACATTTTTTTTGTTTGCAGTAGAACATGATTCACTCACCACACTATTGGCATCCCGCCCTCCACAAAGCAGAAGAAGACCATCAGAGCGTGCACTTGCAGTTGCGTACCTGGCCAAGTAACATAAGCTGATAAGCATTTCCATTGGTTGGTGCAGATCAGGATTGCAATAATTCATTTCAGCATTGATCTTATGGAAGGAAACTCATGCTAATCCACACAGAAAATTCAAATGGAAATGCCAAACTTTTTCAACCAAACACATAAAGGATTTTTTTCACTGAATGGCCAACATATCTGGTCGCATGTCACTAGACCCTCCTTGTTAAGCCCATCTTCCAAAGAAGGAAAGAACGCATTTCTATTTCTTTTGCAAACATTCTGTTGGCACATAGGCAGGCATGATACAAAGAAGCAGTAGCAACTCTAACGAATTATTGTTAACTCTGTCTGCAATATACTATAAAAAGTAAGTTTGAAATGTGTCCCTAATATTTTTTCATATCCACAGTACATGTATTTGTAGCTGATTTAGGTTTTCCTACTTATGTTTAATCTTTACTGCAAGCTTCACACCCAGCCAAATTCCCACGCACCCCTCCCGAAGTAAGGGGAAGAATAAAGAAGCTCTACACATCAGGTTTGGAGATACCAAACATTCTGTTAACAAAGATTTGTCATCTCTCTAGTATGGGTGTTCTTTTAACAAAGAGGTAATTAACAGGTAAGGGAAGGGAGTATAGGACTGCATCAATCAATCAAGTACTGATAGGACATGGTTGACAGAGTTCGAATGACCCTTGTGGAATGCGAAGTTTTAGTTTCCCAAATCATTGCACTATTCTATAGCTGGGTGTCAAACATGGCCTAAAAATTGATGGTCTACCCAGAAACCCAACATCCTATGGGTTGGACCCAAGATAATTTTGTATTGGGATGGGGGTTTTTTGAGAAAGGTATTGGGTTGATTTTTAGCCTGCCCAACATAACCTATTTTTAAATTGATATCCATTGTGGTCCAATTCTAACCCATTTGAAAGATTTACTTTAATTTGGTAACTGTTTTAGTTTTACTATAATTTTTTTCTATGTAATCACTTTTTTTGTACCATGTATCTTCTAAATTTGATGTTGTGCAGTTTTCACAGCATTAGACTAACACATTTGTCCAATAGTGCAAACAATAACCATAATCTAATTACATGATAAGTTTTCAATACTTCCAAAAGCTTTAAAATAAAATTGAATGAAATATAAGGGAGGCTAATTTTAGAACAAAAATATAAGTAAATGGATAAATCTAGATCTCACACTGAAATATTTTGATTTGTGAATTTTATTATGTTGACATTTTGACCCAGTTGATAGCTCCATATATTTCATGTCGCTCTGCATGAATGAAGGACTAGTACGAGACGATTTGGTTCCAATAGAAGAGGGTAAATTTGGCATTTCTTGTGTGTAATAATACTCATATTTTCCATAATGATTCAAAATGATATCGTACATAATTAAGTAAGATGATAACTTAAAACCCATCTACTAATGCCGAAAAACATTGTTTTTAATTAGAGCATTCTTTTTAATTAGCATTCAATAAGCCTTAAAAATTGGGTCAAGTTGGGCTGGTCATGAACCAACCCATTTTTCGCTCATTTCATCCCAAGTAACTTCTGGGCCGATTTCAGCCCAACCATTTATTGACTCAACCCATTTTCGCCCACCCAGATCCATTCCAACCTGCATATTTGATACCCCTAGCTAAAAGAAAATATATCATGTTTGCATGTCAGCTCAATTGTAACTGGAACTACATAATACCACATTAAATTTCTCTTGCAATCTTTGGAAGCCCAGCCTTCAGACCTGAAACTTCATACTAGCATGATGCAACATGATTCTCCACACAGTAGATGAAAAACAAAACAAAAAAAAGGAGAAAGCTGGAACAACCAGATCATTAAGAAAATATTTGGCCCATTGCAGGTGCAGTAGTTAAACTACATAACACCACACTAAATAATCCTGTAAATTTGGAAGCCCAGCCTTCCGACTTGGACTCCTTATTGTTCTAACGCTATTATTGACCAGAATGAGAAGTGCATTCAGTTCATTTAAGGTACACTAACTACCAATGACACTGCACTCAAGTGTAGATAATTCATAGACTAGAAAAGTGGATACCCACAAAGGAAATAGAGTAATACATTCTTAAAATCAACAATCATATAGATAGACTCTAATGACAGAAGGATTACAAGTAAAGAACAGAAGCAACTGGAGAATCATTCCTGCTACTATTTGGTGGACTGTCTGGAAAGAGAGAAATCTTAGAGTTATTGAGAATAGGGAGAGTAATATGCAGCAAGTAAAATTGAATTGTATTCTAACTGTGTTTTTGGTGTAATCAGATCTACTCTAATGACACTGTCTCTATCATTGATTTTTAGACTCATTATAGGGATAGGACAGTGTCATTAGAGTTCATTATGTAAAAATGATTTTCAGCACTGATTTAAAGAAATAGAAACAGTTACCAATCTCAAAAAAATATAGACAGACTTCGTAAGTTAATAAACCCGTTAATGACATTTTCCACCATTTGGTGCATATACTGCATTATCATATCACTTTATTATTTGTAGGGATAAGTTACCGTTTCAAATAGACATAATATTGAGATTTTCCACCATCTAAAGCACAAAACAATAGAAATTATGAAATGCTTGCAATGAGCAACAAGTGAAATAAAGTGAATCTGGAAAAGAAAAGAGAGAGAGGGATCTCATGAAATTTACATGCAAGGAGGAGGGCCTTCACCCTCTGGTTCCAATTTTCGCCATTCATATGGTTTTGCAGCAGTGTCCAAAGCCCAAACATCTGCTAGAGGTCGTTTTCCTGAAAAAAATGGACCGTGTTATGATTTTCTGACTGATATCATTGCTTACAATGGTGAAGCCTCTTTATTAGACTAACCATCATTTCCACCAATTGCCATAAGATATCTTTGCCCTACCAAAGCCATGACATGTCCATAACGAGGCCCTGGACCAGGTCCTTGGACCACAACCCTAAAATGACAAAATTATTTCAGTAGCTGTAATACAAGTATGTCAGTATTTAAATACATTTTTCACTAGTCAACAGCATACAAGTTCAATGACAACTACAGTTATTTCAAGTGATAACCTGTGCCATCTTGGTCGATGTTGTTGTGTAAGGTCCAGAACGTGAAGATCCTCAGCTGACAAACCAGCTGGACCAATTCCACCCTGGGATGGATCAAGATAGGCATCTTAAACTTGATGAGGTAGATGATCAAGCACAAGGAAAACAACATGATGTCAGTATACAAAACCTGAATGACAACCATAGTTCCAACAGCTGTAGCAACATGAGCAGCCCTCGGCGTCGGTGGCTCTCCAATTGGTGTGATCCTATGATTTCATCAAGAAACAGAAACACAATTCAACCTTTCTGTGAAAAGTACAAAACTGAATTTAGCAGATCACGGACGGACTAACAATCAAGACTTACCTAGACCATTTATTTGTCAGAACATCATAAGAGTGCACATCTGCAGTAGCTCCTGCTAAGCCTGAAATCAGATGGATAGCTAAATTGTTAGTTTAACTTTAAAATGTTCCTATTTCAGTTTTACTATCTATCAAGGCATGCTTCTCTACTTAAGAGGAATGACAAACCCCCTCTATCAACTGACTGTTCTAGATTAACCAGATTTCACTCTTTATATGGTAAACAGAACTAGTTAAAGAGAAGCCTCCTATTCTTGTGTTCCATGAAGGTTCTTCGAGATAACAACCAATAAGGGTGAATGTGTTTGGTATGGCCAAAATTTCTTCTAGAAATGCAGGGAAAACGTTCTTTGATTAAATCATTTTCAATTCTTGGGTTACTTTGAATCGTAAAAATTGATTTCTCCAATAAACTGTTGTTTATGAACGGAAGTCACTTCTTCTACAAATATCCCAACTCTAACCCATATCAAATGTTTCAGTCAACAACAAGACACTGTCATCAACCTTTAATAATCAAAGATATTATTAGAACACTATAGTTGCATTGTATCAACCTTTGTTGATGAGATAACACCAAAACACTATCCTTAAACCTTGTACTGTTTCATGCACAATTATTTCAATCCGAAAACTGAAAAGTAATCCAAAAAGGATTTCCATTTCATATTTCCTAGATGTTGTCCATTATCAACCTTTGTTGATGAGATAACACCAAAACACTATCCTTAAACCTTGTACTGTTTCATGCACAATTATTTCAATCCGAAAACTGAAAAGTAATCCAAAAAGGATTTCCATTTCATATTTCCTAGATGTTGTCCATTGAAAACTCACTTATGTATACTATATATATGTAAGAAACGTGCACATAATGCATATACAGCCTCAAATGGGAAACAAAGTAAGTTGTGGCAACAGACTTAAATGAGCTTGCACAAATTCTGAAACTTAGACTCTCAAACAACAACACACATTAATATTTAACTTTTTAATAGAATACCATAAAACATGTATAATTTTGTGTAGGGATTCTTTGGTCAAACTGAATATGCAAGGTCAATACAAAACAAAAGCATTAGTAAGCAAATGGAGACAATCTATCTTTACTCCCTACTTAACCTGCTAAGACAGAAAATATTAAATGGTGTAACCACCTCATCTAAAAGTCCCAATCAACTCAAAAGCACCAGCATCTCAAATTCAATAAGGAAACAAGAAAATCCAGTATTAATAAGAAAACTTACGAATTCCAGCACCTCCAGGAGAAGAAGGAGCTGCTGCAGCAGCAGAATTCCCCTCAAGCGCAGTAGCACCACCAAAGAGAATCAACCTAGGACCAATATAATTCGGACTTCCCTCCTCTCCAACAGCTGGAACCGCTGTTAGTGTATGTCCACACCTAGGGCCGGGACCATCTTCCTTCTTCTCTATAACAGACTGCACCACCGTATAAGTCGGAGCACACCTCGGCCCAGCCACCGGAGTAGCATTAGGAGTCTCAACCGGAGCCGATTCTCCGGCGTTTGATGACTTGTTCACCAATGTTGGCCCGTTATTCTGAACTGGATCCTGATCGGCTTCTGACGCCATTGAAGAATCTAAGTCCATATCTGAAAATTCAATTCGATACGATTGCAATTAGAAACCCTAATTTCAGATCCTCCGATTCAAATGCAGGAATTTTCCGATAAATCCTCTCTCTCTACCAATACATACACACTCTCTCTCTCTCTCTAAAATCTCTCTCTCTCTCTGTAAAAACTCTATATCTTTCTCTCTCTGCCCATACATATACTTTCTCTCTCTACGAATACATACACTTTCTCTCTCTAAAACACTCTCTCTCTCTACTGAGAATCCGATGATTATTTGATGAAATAACGGCGCTGAGTCTACTTAAGGGGTTGTTTGGTTTACAAACAAAATTACATAATTCAAATTTGGTTCATTTCATTGAATTATTAAATGCCATAATATAGTAGAAATAAACATTTACACATATCATTAATATATATAACTATTATTATATATATATATATATATATTTTATTAATATAAATATATTCTTTATAATAGGATTATGTAACATGGAACAAGGGAATATAAAATATGTTGAAATAATTTTATTATATATATATATTAATTTTGGCTTTTAGAATATTAAGGGGAAAATCTTTTTAAATAGGGTAAAAGTGTAATTTACTTATTTTATTTGTAAATTTTAATTCTACATAAATGTGATAAAAAATAATACATAATTGTTAATCTTATAATTAGAAAATTTTAGCAAATGTTAATAAAATAATTATATATTTTATTTCACAATTGTAATCTTTCATCTCGATAATCAAGTGGTTTTTATGCATTTTGTTGGTGTCCCTTCAGATTTTTTTAAAAAAATTAATATTCAAGCGTATTAAATTTATTTTACATTATTTATTGTGTGATTATAAATCTACCAACTACAATAGTCAATAACTATTAAAGCATGTAATTGTACATTTGTGTTTTTTTTCCTTCAAAATTAAATGCATAATTGACCACTTATATTTTAGGCACATTTCTTTTAAATATCATAATTTCATAAGTAATATTTTACACATTGGTTATTATAGGTCAACTATATATTCAATATAATTTACTTTAGTTATATAATATTGATGTGTTTTATACAAAAAAAAAAAAATTAAAAAATAAAAAAGAATTAACATAAATAATAAAGTACTTTTTTAAAAAAAAAGTTTTCTTAATTAATGTTCTGTCTTATCTCCCTCTTTTTTTAAAAAAGTATAAATAATATTTAAAAACTTAATTTGATAAATTTTATCCCCTATAAAATAAAAACTAAAGAATTTTTAAAAAAAAAAAGATGAGAAAAAAAGCTTTTAAAATAGGGTAAAAGTGTATTTATTATTTTAGAATTCTAATTCTATAGAAATGTGATAAAAAATAATACATGATTGAAAATCTTATAAGTAGAAATTATATTAAATATGATTAAAATAATTAAATGTCTTATTTCAGAATTACAATCTTTTATCCTCATAAATCAAATGATCTTTATGCATTATATTAATGTCTTTTTTGTTCTTTTTATTTTTTATTTTATAATAATATTCAAAATTATTGAACTTGGTCTTACTTTATTTATTGCTTGATTAATTAAACTCTACTTATTCAACTAACTATCAAGATTTAATGCATAATTGACCACTTAATTTTTAGGTAATTATTTTACTTATAATAATTTCTAAATTTAGTTATGTGATATTGACATATTTTAATTTAAAAAAGGTAAAAATTAAGAAAAAATTCTCCAAGTCATTAATTAGTTGACTCTTTCATCCCTAAATATCAAATGAATTTTCTTCTTTATATAATTAGAGGAGAATTTTCAAAGAGATTGAATAGTGAATAAAGAACAAAAGAAAATGTTTATAAAGTCATCGTAAAAGGGAATATTGCAATTATTATTATTATTATTATTATTATTATTATTATTATTATAAACTTTGGAAAATTTTAAAAGAAAAGCCCAAGGTGTGTTTGGTAATAAGGAAGATGTATTGTGTGGATTTCTAACTTATTTTCTCATGTTTAGTTGGTGAGTGAAAAATATTTTCCACAAAATATCTTTTACTTTTAGCACGAGACTAAAAAAATATTCTTTAGTAAAATAATATCTGACCCTATAATCGAACTTGGACCCAACCTTGATATTCAAACTAGGACACAACCTGATCTACAATCTTACCGAGGACCTTACCTGATCCATACTTCCAACTCTGAAATTTTTTTTCATAAAAAAAAAATTATTTGGGGGGGGGGGGGGGGGGGGGGCGTAGGGATGGCGTGAACAATGAAGTTTTAAAAAATTGAAATACTTTCAAAAAACAATTACTTTTTATAGGGTAGGGGTAGGGTTGATGCGGGTTGGGTAAGGTAAAAAAATGTTTAAAATTGAAATATTTTATAAATTAGTTTTAAAACTTTTATATTTTTGTCTGGAGGGGCGATTTAGGGGTAGGAGGATGAAGTAGAGTTTTGAAAAATGTTTTCTTTAATTTCTGAAAGGAAGTCATTTTAATTTCTGAAAGGAAGTCATTTTCATTAAATTTGAGAAAAATAAATTTATTTTAAAACATTTAAGTCAACTAAACATGAGAAAATAGGAAAACATATGAGTCGTGGTGGGATAGTTGAAGTTTTTTTCCTTAACGAGGAATTTTGGGTTTAAGCTCTGGACATGAAAAAAAAAAGGTTGTTGGCAGTCCACCCTTAGAGTGGGCCCTACAGCGTGTGATTTAAATATGATTAAGCTCCAACGTAAATACTGAATATCGAAAGAAAAAGTATCATTGTTTCGTGTTTTGAACTTTAAAGCATGGAATGGTTTCAAATTTACTAACCCTTAATTAAAAATTTCGAATTTGAGCTCTTAAATCTGTAATTAACATTTTACTATTATTTAGTGAAATTCTTATGCCTTATTTCTACATACATCTCCATTTAGTGAAGAAGTTTTGGGTAGGGTAGGGGTACTATTTTATTTTTATCATAAGATGTTAAATACTTCAGTATTTTCATTAATAAATTTAAGTATTTAGAAAACGAAAAAGGTAAAGCATAAATACCATAGAAGTGTATAAACAAGTTTTAAAATCAATAAACAAGGATTTAGCAACTGAAATTCGATATTAAAAATACAAATAATGAAAAGCATAACTCAAATACAATATTAAAAATACAAACTAAAGTCTGTCTCTTTTAACAAACTTAACCTAAAGTTGTTTCCTCAAACAAAAAACTTAACAAGAATTAAGCTGGTTAAATTATGACTCATTTCTTAATCCATTTTAGAACCCCCCCCCCCCTCCGCCCCCACTTCCAAATTCAACATAACACGCTCATTTGACACCTCTAGTGGTTGATATATCTTGTCATATACTCACATTTTCATGTACTATTTGGTATGCCATTTCATCTATCAAACAAGACTGAAAAATAATTTCGATGAAGCAACAAGAGCTATGATGTAGTGGTAAGTACTCCCATCTTGTTCCAATGGAATGGTTAGTGCTCCCATCCCATCCTTAATAAGAAGAGATCTCGAGTTCAAGTCTCGGGAGTACGAAGTCACCTTTGTATGAAGCACTTTACCCCCCAATGTCGGACTTCCTAGCGCAAATCCGGATTCAGTCAAACTACAATGTGGGTACCAGACACCGGGTGGGAGATCGAAAAAAAAATAATAATACTAACTTCAAACAAAGAAAGTCACACAATGTTATCTGCTAAGAATAAACCTCAGGAATGTCAAAATGAGAGTAACTTTAATGCTTTTCCAGAAACTCAGGGATGTCAAAACATTTTCTGCTAAGTTTAAACTCCAATGATGCCAAAAGACAACTGAAACTATCATTTGTCAGTATAAAAGATGAGGAGCTATTGCTATTTGTACAATCGATTTTTCTCCATAGAGCTTAACACCTATGGTACAGTAGTATAATACAGTCATCACAGAAAAGCCTACTAATTTCTACGACACCAAAAGCTTAGCGGGCGTTTCCATGCTGTCCCACTCTCTCTACAGGAATCACAAAGCTCAAAGACTGAAAATCCAATGGCTACTGCACTTATACACCTTCAGTTTTCGATCCATGTTAAGGTTGCCACAATTAAGTTTTTGCTCGGAAGTTCTCCAGCACATGGTGCAAGGTATGTTATCTTTTTCCTGAAAATTGAGATAATCAAAGATAAAGATCATAGTAGCATTCAGAATCGTAAACCTGATTGTCTAATAAGAAGACATTTTGAGTACAAACCTGTGTAAGTCTACGTCAGTTACATAGATGAATCCAGCAACATTACTGACATGGAAATAAAAGAAGTAAATGATGAGATATGAGAACAAAAAGAAAATTGTTATGATACGACAACTGTTAAAAGAGCCAAAAAAGAATAAAGGGTTTCCAGCTACATCAGTAAGAAATGAAACGGAGTTTCTTATACTCTTGATTCTCATAACAATTTAAAAGATTTAAGATTTATGCAGGAAGTGGGGCGAATAGGTCTCGTGGAGGCATCAACCCCTCCGTTTGTTGTGCTGTAAACAAAATAGTTACCTTCCAAAATAGCCTAACGAGTGTATTGTATATTAGTCATGTATTATACTATTATGACAATTTGATCAGCCTTACCTGGAAATTATTTGATCTTGTTCTTTGGCATATGAAACAGCAAGAACCAAATGGAGCAAGTCTCGACTGATACTAACAGGAACCAATCTTGTAGGATCTGCAGCAGGCTCTGCACCAATAGGTAAAGCTGAGCGTGGAGCTTGTGGTCCACCCCCTATTCGGTAGATGAACAAGTCACTGAAGTTCACCACATTAGAATGTGGTGAAAGATCATTCGAAGGGCCATAAAAATATTCCTGGGGAAGAAGCAAAGATAGAAAAAATGTTGGTTTTGCATTACAAGTATAAGCTGAAAAGTAAGAGTACCATACTAAGTAAGAGCAAGCATTATCCAGTGCATGAACTGGGACCAAGTCCCAACTCTCTTTATTACTAAGCTATAAAGGAAATCTGTACCCGTATTCTATAGCCCCTTGCTTTCTGCCGTACTTTAGCATTCCTTGATACAACACCACCAGATTTTTGAAGTTTCACCACATCCACATTGGGTCGATTCTTCAATACATCTTTTAGCATGCTGCAAAGTTTTTCCTACACAAAGTACCAACCGCATCATAGAAATAAGATCCAACTCTTGCTGTGTATAGAATAGCTCTACAGAAAAGCAATTTATGGATACTAGTTCTTGAGGTCAATTATTTGTTCGTCTGTATTTCCTTTTTTTTTTGTTTGGAGGGGGTGGGGGTGGGGGTTACCATTACAATCTGAATATAGTGATGACCAGGGAGAAAACTGTACTGATAGCTAGAATAATCAAAAGCCAAACAACATAAATAGAAGTGTGAAATTATCAAAAATAGAATGCTTTATTTACTGCAAAGCTTCTTCTTCAAGTTTAATACCCCTTATTTCAGATATAGTTTCTATATTAATTTATTTTTGGGAGAAAAGGTACATCACTTACTCCTAGAAACAACATTGATGCCTGGTTGACAATCAGAAGATAAAAGAAGTTCCAACTTCCAAGTATGAGTATCATTCTTCATTAAAGAAACAACGCACTCACTACTTCCATATCCAGTTTCTTGGAAGTTGTAAGCAATATACATCATTATTTGCTAACCTTCTAAACCACTAAGAGATTCATTCTAGGAGAATGGAGATTAACTGAAGTAACAAAACTCCAAGGTAAAGTACTTCACATACAACTGCCTACTGGGAGAGTATTCCAACCAATAAAGTGTCCGAGAGAATTTTAATACCCTGGTTCACAGGACTAGGGTTTCCCATTATATTAACTACATCATAATATCAAATGCCTTCACACGCAAAATTTCTCATATAAAATGGACTTCACTGTCAGTAGTGGAACATACCTGACCCAAGACAAGAATAACTGTGGCATTGAATGTATCAATCGCATGGAGTAGCAACTGCAAAATAAGACTGAACAGTGACCACAAAACTCTAAATGCTACCCACACTGTCTTTTATACTGAAAAACACACAGAATTGAGCTTAAGTACCTCATAACCAACTCCCTCTATCCATCCCATTGTATTTATTACCATGCCTGAAGCTCGAGATTCAGCATTGCCAGAAAATTGTGTCTCCAGAGTCTTAGCAAGCTCCTTGACGAGTACCTTGTACTGATCTATGTTGGCACTGTTAAATAGGAAAGTGGTATCTGCTAGTTAGTAAATATGCCAAACTTAAACTGCAAGTGCTAAAGCAAGTTTTCTTCATACAAACTTTATCATGTATAAGAGGCACGATGTGAAGATAAATGTTAAGGTACAAAATTTCTACCTAGGAGTCACATGGCCAAAGAAGTAGACCATAGGCATCTCAAGTGGAATTCCTTCAACTGGATCGATAGGCAACTCGATTGGTGAAGCAGCAACACATCCTGGAATAGTTATCGATCCTTGACCTATGTCCAAATCAACAAAAGTAGGTTTCCATCCCTGTTTCGCAGCCCAACTAAGAAGCATCCTTGACAGAGTACTCTTGCCAGAATCTGTAGGTCCCACAACAATAACTCTTGGGCCCTGAACAAATCAAGTATGTTAAAACTTGTCAATGAAACACGTGCAGTTCTGACTGTTCTGTTATCCGTATGATTAATTAACAGAAAGAAGGTAAGAATAAGATTAGAATAGAAAACCTCAACATATATCAAAACTAGGATAATTTAAGTCTGCCAGAGCACCCAAAGAGAAGCCATTTCCGCTTCCTATCACCTGAAGTGAAGTATCATCTTCCGTTTACCAAAAGGATGAAGTATCATTGTACACAGAAGCAGGCTTCTATCCTTCACATGTTACCTCTAGTCTTGTAGTCTCCTATACTTAGATTATAGGATTATTGGTGTAGTATTGTTCTGCTACTATAACTGTTTTGTTATCATCTATTGTCTCTACACTTCCATTACATCTTTCTCTAAACTGTTTTTGTCTTGAGTCGAGGGTCTATAGTATACAACCTCGAGGCAGAGGTAAGGTTTGTCGTACACTCTACCCTCCCCAGACGCCGACTACATTGGTATGTTGTTGCTTATTAAAAAGGTACTTCTGGTGAGAAACAACTTTTGTTTGGCTATAAAATTTTAAAAGCACATTTGGCCAACCTTTTTCAAAGTGCTTTTAATTTTATTTTCTCAAAAATGCTTTTCATTAAAGTGTTTTGGAAAAAGCTACTTTTTTAGCTTCTGAAAAGCAGATTCTGCTGCACCCTAAAAGTACTTATTTTCTTCCAACAAACTGGTCTAAAAAGGCTATTAGTCCTGATCAACCTAAACCATTTGGACTCCAGAGCATGTCTCCAAACCTCTACCATCATTGGTTGTGCCACATGTCCTGTCAATCAATACTATGCCATCTGCAAATGGCATACATCATGGCACCTCCGCTTAGATATGTAGCGACAATTCACCCATTACCAAGGCAAATAAAAACGAGTTAAGAGTTGACCCCTGCAGCAATCCCATCACAACTGGGGAGTGCTCTGAGTCTCCTCTCATTGTCCTTGCTCAAGTCTTGGTATATATGTCCTTAATCGCCTTAATGTCCTTGTCGTATGCTTTTTCTAGGTCAATGAACACCATATGTAAGTCTCTTCCTCTACCTATATTGCTCCACCAAACTCCTTAAGAGATGAATGGCTCCATCAACTTTTTTAACACTTTTAGACCAAGGACATGGTTGGTTGGGGTACCTCTTAGGTATTAAGATTGCTCAATCCAAATAAGGAATTATCATTTCACAAAGGAAATGCTACTTATATTCTCAATGAGTCTGTTGAAAAAACACTATAGACCTTTTAATACAATGATGGACCCAACTGTTCAACTTTAACTTCTAGAAGGTTAGGGGAGTTTGGCAGGCAAGTTAAAGTATCTCACTGTGACTCTACACGAAACTGCCTCCCTAGTAAGTGTAGTAGGTCATTTCTTGGATTCTGCTTGTGATAGTCACTCAAAAACAGTTATTCTTAAGACATAAAAATATGCTCTAGCGAGAGGACTACTTTACAAAGAACAAGGACATGAGCAAACTATTGGATATACTACTGCAGATTAGCAGGGTCACTCTCTGATAGACAAATTCTTGCCCCCGAGTCCTAGCTAGAGTGGAAAAAGGTGGAGGATTTGTGGTTTAGGTCGCAGGTTAAAGCCTCACACCACGCATAGTGAAAGCCCAGTATTTAAGTGGAGAAGGTTAAGAGGGGCAGACCCATTATCGACCGAGTTTAGAAGGCTTTGATTGGTCCAAAGGGCGGATCACATAGGATTTCTCAGTTATATATATATTATTTTTATGACAAGGGAAACCTGCAATCGCTATTCTTTGGGTGCGCAAGGGGTAAAACCTCCGCTCCTATGCCATAGCTGCAAACCACACCGGAGAGGTAACCCACACTAGGCAAACTGATAGTAATCAGAAGTAGAGATCCGATAAAATAGAACAAAGCAAGTAGATTTACTGAAAATAGTTTGTGCAAGTATGTTAAACACAACTATACAGATAAAGTTGTCCGTATGGAGAGGACAAGACTCCAGAAATTAGTAGTTTTATTTCTTACTTACATAATACCAATAATTAATCATGATTACATATATATAGAGAACATAAAAGGATAAGACTGACACTAAACTAGGAATAATAACTGCTAGACAACTGCTGTAGCAGTTGTTTGTCCAGAACCCGACTCTTTCTTTTGTCGATATTTTCTTCTAAAGTACGTCTTGAGAGGTGGGTTGGTATCAGAAACTCCTTGTTTTTTGCCGGCAAAGGGGTTTCGAACTTGAGACCTCCAACATGGAAGTCCCAAGCCCAAACCACTGGGCCATATATATATATATATATATATATATATCATCTTTCCTTTCAATTGTATTTTTTTCATTAAGTTAATTCTTTAGCTATGGTTTGCACCTAAAGCCCAATCAAATTCAACGCCTTTATGCCTTTGATAGAACTAGCCAGGTGAATGTAGCTTAGCTTGCAATTTTAGCTTTTATATAGCTTCCGCATTCGTTAACCATATAATACATCATTGAGACATGTTAATCACTAGTGCCAAGCATTTCTAGTATGTCTTCCTCTCTCTCACACAATTGTAAACAGCTTCCATGATACAAAGAGTTTATCAGTAATTTTGTAAGGAAGAAGTTGGTTTCGTAATACCCTATAAACAGAAGACTAGAAGACCAAATAGTTATCTCTCTCTCTCTCTCTCAAACACATAAATGCACATCCCTACAAAAGTAAACATCCTCCATGGTACAAAGTTTGTCAGTGATTTTGTAAATCAGAGAAAGCAGATGGTTCTTGGATACCCCATAAACAGAAGACTAGAAGAATAAATGATAAAGCAAGATAAAAAGAACCTTTTGAATTTTGACTTTTACTCTGCGCTGAAAAATAACCAAATAATACCTGAGAAGTGTCGGAATCACTAGGCGAAGCTTTGGCACGATTTCTTCGTCCATCAAGTACAGCATGGACATTTATATAACTTATCATCGGCGTCTAGAAAGAAAAAAATATAAATGCCTTCAGTCATTCGGTTTAGTGTAGCTCAATTAGATCAAAGTTTACCATTTGATATTAAAAAATGCAGAAACTTAAAAAAAAAAATACAGATAGGTAGAGAGGCCACACCTCATCTGCTGTATAATCAGTTTCAGTGGAACCGTCCATCTCGATTGTGGCTCCATACCAAGTAAAAACCTAGATTGAAAAATTTGAACATGTCAAAATAAAGGAATAGATATTCTCACAAGATGCAAAATCTTGAGTAAGACATCTATAAGGCCATTCTTATTCTTATTTCCACTAGAAAAGAGTTTGACTCACTTTTAACAGACGTTGAAGTAAAGAACCACTCCAGACGAAAATACATTTTTGCATTTTCCAAGGTAAAATAAAATATTTGGCACATAATAATTACTGCAACACAAATGTGATTTATAAAGATTACATCTCAAAAGCTCTCAAAACCGAAAAACTGTCTAAACAACTTGCATCTAAACATATACACCAAAAGAACAAAGACGCTTATCTAGCTATTATCTAAAATTTATGCACAGCAACAACTTGACACTCTCCGTCTCTCTTTACAAAGAGATCATTTTATACAAAGGGGAGTAGTGTCCCAAATATTGCTGAGGCATTGGAACCCTACTTCTCATCCACTTCACAAATCCTTCTTTTTTCTCATATTACCTAGTCCATGCCAAAGCTAGGAAAATATGCTACTACTCAGCTACTCCACACTGAAGAAGTATATGATTGGCTTGTTGAACCTATCTGTCACATGTCACTAATCTGTTGCAACAGTCTCCCTCTTCTGTGCAGGTCATCTACTTTCAAGATTGCTCTTAGATGTTCTCTAACCCAAAAAGGATACTCTTAGGGGTCGTTTGGTGTGTGGGATAAGGATAATAATCTCGAGATAAAAGTTGGGATTAACTTTATAACATGTTTGCTTTGAGGTGTTAGCTAATCCCAGGATTATTTTATCCCACCAAAATGGTGAGATTATTATCCCATATAGAAGACAGGACAAAATAATCCCATGGGATAACCTTGCTTATCCCATTCCACATACGAAATGACCCCTTAGAGGTGCTTTTCCTTCCATATCTCTCATCATGAAACTGTGCAGCTCAACCATTCCTTGAGACAATCTGGAATAGAAAGTTTTCATTGAATAACCTACCCTTCTAGTCTACCTCATAACGAATTGTATCACCACCCACATTCAACTTCACCTACTCATATAATCTACTTAGTCGCTAATGTATCATCTGTTCATCACTTGAAAGAACATAGTCTTTTGCTACCATAATATTCTCATCAAAAACAATTCTCAAGAGTTTTGGGTAGTCATCTCTAGAGGTGTCTTTTTTTTTTACGGTCATCTCTAACGGTGTCTACAGGCCATAAATTCGTCTGGAACTTATTTTCTCACCATTTCCACCTTGCATCTAATATGTACTACTCAATTCATCCTTGCGCTTTCCAGGAGGTAATACCAAGAGGAGCATGAATTGTCTTTGCACATCAATGGTTTATCTCAATTCATACCACAGCACTTCAAAACCTCCACAGCCTATACCTTTCATAGGAGTTACGAAATCTTCATAACCACCTGCTCAAGGACTCAATACTGCTCCAACAATGCCATGTAACCAAAACAATGTTAGAAAATAATCAGAATGCTATTCAAAGAACAGTGTGTCAATTTAGCAAACCACCAGTTGATAAGTATTCTTTGTATGAAGCAAGCTATATCTACTATTAATAAAAGGACTCTAGCTCGAACCCAAAAAATAACTCACGAAGTTATAAGGTGAAAATTGTTCAAAACCATATAAGATGACAAATTTGCCCCATCCCACACCCGATGTGGGACTTCTAACACCCAGCAACATGCTCAAGACTAGACATCTCGAGTATGGACAATATATTATTGGGGGGGTGGGGGGGGGAGGACATCGGGTAAACCAAGACTTGAGATGGATTCATCAGCTCTAATAACATGCTAAAAAATTGAAATTTGGCCTAACTCAACCCAAACATCATTATGAGGAATATCTACAACCATACAAGGAAATCAATTACCCATCCACAACTAATACGGGACTTCTAACATCCCCCAAACACAAGATATTGCATCAAACTAGCTTATAAAGGTAGTCACAATAGGTAGCAAAAAATTAAGTCAATTGTACAACAAAGTATCCCAACCAACTACTAGTATTTGTAACATCAACTACCACAAACAAGCAAACCTTCAACCAAATTTACATGTCTGCCAAAGACCACCTCGAAAGTAATAAAACCTCCCACAAATATATCCAAAAAAAAATTATGACAAGGGAAACACGCAGCCTCTACCCTTTGGGTGCGCACAGGGTAAAACACCCGCTCCTATGCAATAGCTCGTAAATCACATAGGGAAGGTAACCCGCACTAGGCAAGCGTGGTGCGACGAGCTCGACCCAAAAGGCAAACCCCTTGCATTCGCTGGCAATGGGTTTTGAACTTGAGACCTCCAACATAGAAGTCCAAGCTCAAACCACTGGGCCACCCCGAAGAGTCAAATATATCCAAATTATTCTTCTTTAGATTAATAACAAACTAAAATGCTGTATCCACAAATACCATGTATTGGACTACACAGAGTTCCCCTACCACAGACAAACTGTTGAAGCATCTTACTTCTTTTAAGGTTGCACTTAGCAGCAGATTTTAACATCATTCATAAACTGCTTACATTGTCTCTTAGCATCTCAGTTGTGATACCTATTTTTTGAGCATCCAAGGTACCATGGGCTATTAAAGGACCATCTGGAGCTGAGTTGGAAGGGAGAAGTCTAAGAAGGGACTCAAAAAATATTTGGTATACCCATTCCTGCCGATATTTGCTGAACCTTGTGGAGATAAAGAAACAAAAAGTGTATGAAGGCAAGGCAAACCCTATACAGAAGACAAAAGCTAATTTGTTTGCTGCAGCACTTTTTGGCATTTAAATCAGATTTGAAAAGAATGCTTCTTCGATTGACTTTGTTAGTTCCTTAAGTAATTTTTTGCTAGTTTCCGAGTAACAATTTCAGTACCAACTTAGTGTAGCCTAACATTAATACAACTTGAATTACTCAATAAACTCGGGAGTTCAACCCAAATGTGATTGCAGAATGATTCTCATGACAAGTTAAAATTTCCAGAGGACAATCTGCAAAACCCTTCTTCTGTTCTAAACATCAAAAGAAGCTCCCCCACAAGCCCACTGCTTATTCTAGTCCAGCATCTCTATTTCAATCAACTGACTGGTATTGAAGAACATGTCCAATATTCTTAGTAAGGACGCCTTCTGTACCTTCTCCTGTCCTTTTATAGTAGTTCTCTTTATACCCGAGAAATCTCCAAGGAGCCAATGGTGCACAGTTCCAAACTCTGTGGAAATGGGCCCACCTCTCTACCTTTGGTACTCAGTTATTTAGTAAACCTTTACCTTATCCAATAAAATATATACCGTGCTCTTGTGTTAGGCAGGTTTAAACCCGTGACATACACGATGGTTGCGATCTTACCTAGAGCAAAGCATTTGGAGAGAGGGGGGGGGGGGGTTATCCATGCAATTATGAATAGCTCCCACCTAGTGGAAACTGGAAACTACTCCATCTAGCTAGGCTCTTTATAATCCATGTAAATCTAGAAAGAATTTTTCATATCCTTGTATGTCAGTAAGCAGTTCTGTTTATCAAACATAACCTAAATTGATACTCACGTGCAAAAGATATATTAATGAAACTTGAGGCATTTACTAGATTCATCCAGCAAAGATTTTCACAGTAAAGCAATCATTCCAGGGCACACATTCATTTCATTGATAGATGATGGATATAGAATCATACTGCAAATTTAAGTCTTGGAGGAAAGTTGAGCCAGATTCCAGGAGGGATTTCAGTCCCAAAAATCTCAGCCGTGCCAGTTAGGAGCCGAAGACGGAGAGGCGAGTCAGCGCTGGCTTCAACTCGGAGCTCACATTCTTTTTCCAACTTCACCTGCCTCACTGTTGTTGAACCACCTGTTGCTGCCAATGGATTGACATTTGTGCCTCCATAAGCCATATCAGAGATGCTTCTCTTGTTGGCTCCAATTCTGGAAATTTTCACCAAGCCTATGGGTACAGTTAGTTAAAAGAGAAGAGTTAAAGAAAGATCATGCTTTCTACTAATAATAAGAATGGAAAACAATTCCACGCCTTTCTTTTCCTTCAGTATGGTTCTCCTTTACTAGTGACTGTCCATGGACAATGTTGTGGTTAAACTGGGTGACCTCATTTCAGTACCCATGAAAAACAGACAGCAGCATGCTCTAATGAACTCTTATATACATATTTTTATTAGTTATTTTAAAATGGTGTATCAGTTCTTGATTTTCGAATCAATTGGGCATGCATTGCTTAACCATTGAAATTATTGTTCTGATCGCTCCAAATGAAAGATGTACGAATTTGGAACTATTGCTTCAAGTTGCAGGAGACTTTTTCTCTTCTTCGTAATCCCAGTTAGACAAAATATTGGATTAGAGGGGATAAAAGTACATAAAGGATAACTATAAGTAACTTTTCTAAATAACCACAAGAAAAACAATGAAATTTGAAAGACTTGTGCAAGAACTTGCTTATAAAAATATTGAAACAACTCATTGCATAATCAGTCTAATGACCAAATGAACACCAAGTTACACACTTCCCCTTTTTTATACAACCGTTGTGTCCGACGGGCCAGGGTACCTACTACCTCCCACCAACACATGTAAGTGTCCACCAAATTTGAACATATAGAAATAAATAATTCTTGTTCGTACGGGGACCTGACACCTCATGATTCTCAACCTACTTTATTAACACTAGCGACAACATTGAACCTTGGGTGCGCCCAAGTTACACACTTCATACACCACCAACAGATGTACGCGATAACTTTATCCATCAAAATTTGAACAGATAGAAAGAAATAATTCCTGTCTAAATGGGGATGTAAACCTAACACCTCATGATTATCAACCTACTTCATTAGCACTTGCCACAACCTTGGGGTGCCCAAGTTACACACTTCATACACCACCAGCACATGTACACGATAACTTTGCTCACCAAAACTTGAAACCTACAATTTCTCGTCTCTACTAGGATTTGAACCCAAAACCTCACAATTCTCAACCTACTTCCAATTGACACTAGACCACACCCTTGGGTATCCAAGTTACAAACTTTATACACATTCAAACACAATCAAATAAAAAAATTACAAAAACATTGCAATACAATCCAAATATGCAGTTTTTTTAAAACCCAAAATCTATCATTAGGGCAAGGAATAACAAAAAAAAAATTAGGGTTTTTCTGTTTAGAGGAGAAATTGGAGTATAAGGATAGAGGTATACCTATGAGGAGACTTCGCCGGAGAAGAGCAAGTTCGCCGGAGAAGACGAAAATACTGTGTCGTTTCAGTTCCAGTTGAGTTGAGTTCAGTGGGTTGTTTAAATTGGCGGGCCGGAATCCAACAGGTCTCTTCTTGGGTATATGGACGGCTCGAAAAATCGAATTGATCAATAAATTGAATTGAAAAATTATTAAAATATTTAAAAAAAATTATAATTTATAAAATGTTACGATATGAAAATATAAATTTTTACGAAGAAATTATAAATAACTCCCATCATGGCGGTCTTACGAGAAGGAATTATTTATGTATCAAAATTATCAAGTTTATTTATATTTGATAGTAAATATTTAAAAAAGTTCATAAATAGCAAGATTAATGTTATTTATTTGAGGAAAAAATAATAGTGACATTGTGTTACTTCAAAATATTATTATATTTTTCTTTTAAAAATGTATACATTATGCGACATATAAATTGAAATATTGTATATAAATTGATAGTGTCTATATATGCATATATTTTTTTAGTTTTCCACTCGATGATATCCATATTGAAATTCAATTAAATTTGAATTCGCATAAAAAAGTTTTACATTAGAAGGTAAAATACTCTCTATTAAAGACGACTATAAGGACACGTGTATCAACTATAAAATGTAAAATATAGTTATATTTTGTAATTATTTAAAAGGTGTAATTATGAGGCATAATCAAGTTACATTTGGCAATTTTTTCATAGTTTTTAGTGGGTTAATTGGTAGTCTTTCACAAGTTTGCTTATCTTATGCTCTTGTCATCAAATATTTTTGTTTTTATATATAGGAGATCTAAAAACAATTAAAAAAATAATTGAAAGAGTTATTTTCTTTATTCAAAACTATTAAAAATTAGACACTTAAATGAAAAAAAATAGTTTTAGCTAAACTACAAAATAAAAATTAGCTAAAAATAGTTTCACAAAATCAAGATTCCAATATGGTATAATTTGTTAATACAATTTTAGAGAAAATTTTAGAAATAACAAACAGAATAGATATAATAAAGCTCTATAGTTGTAATGTCTATAGTTTTGTTTGCTATGGAGACTGCGGTTTGTTGTATCCATTTGTGTAATTCGCTTGTGAAAATACAAATAGGGTAAATATATACAAATTCTATAGTTATACATTTATGGTTTTTTTTCACAATTCTGTTTGTAATATTTTGGTTGTCAATACACAAATAGAGTAATTTATTATGAATTTTTCATATATCGTTTACAAATAGTTAGAGCAAGCATATACGACATTCTGGATATATACAAACAAGACTAGTTATATATAAATCAAACGAATAGCAAGAATTGAGAAAACTATAACCACGAATTACAACTTTCTTAAGATGTAACTATAGTACCTAATATAGGCTAAACGTTTTTTGTTTACATATTTTTTTACCTCCTCTCTAAAAAGGCCCACTTTTTTGCTCCTCTAATGACTCGAAGTCACAACCTGATGGTTGAAAGTGAGGAGTGTTTACCGTCGTAGCCAATAATTCATTATAGGTAATGAAAGGAAGGAGTCTTGTGCAAAGGAAGTGCTACTCAAGAAATGTAACAATGCACACCATCAAATATCAAAACATCCTTACATTTTGCACATCAAAGATTTATTCAAAGTTTCTATCTATCTATATACAATTACAGAAGTGAATGAATTACATAAATACTAATGTGAAAAAGGGAAGTTAAAGCACCTCTTCAACTGCTTTCTCTTCGCGAATTCAATAGGAAGTTGAATGACATAAAGAAAAAATAATAACAAGTGAGCAACACTGTAGAACAAGCATAATGGATCATGAATTTCGCGCAGAATCTTCAAGCATCATTCCTTTCATACTCTTGGCTAACCAGATAGCTGTCTCCCTCGGTGAGACCTTGTTCTTGCCGAATGGTTTAAGAACAACAGCAAGCTCTTCTAATCTGTCTTGTTCCAGCAAGTCAGCAGATAGTTCGAGTAGACCTTCAAGTGCATCTGCTCTCTGTCTAAAAGACTTGACATCTAACATTTCCTTCATTGGCCTTTCCTCCTCTGCAACTGGTTCTGGAGAATCTAATCGTTGTGCTGAAATAGGAATGCTGTGGTTTCTTACATCAATCTCCTTATTATGGACACCATCAGGGATATTGGAATTAAGAATCACTGATCCAGCAGAAGTAGAAGCATTTGGAGCCCCAACAGCATCTCGACTGTTATTATCAACTTCATCTCTAACCACACTTATTGGTTGCCCAACATCAACATTTCTATCCACCGAGTCCATCACTGATTGCTCACTACCCACTCGGAAACTACTGTGCCGAATGACATGTATGACATCATCAGAAGCTGGTGTAAGCTGAGAAGCAGCTGTTTTTTCAAGAACCATAGTTTTCGGAGCAATTCCCTTCTCTGACAACAAATTATTTAGAGCAGGTGAAAAAGGAGGGAGTGAAGGAGTAGTACTTTCAGTGGGAGTGCACAAGAGTTCCATTGTAATAAACTTGTCATCGTCATCAGATTTTGAAGTGACATCTGAGTTTGGTAGACTAGTTTGGCTGAATGAAACGGGGGGAGCAGTGGGTGAGGCTATTTCTGTTGTTGAGGATGACACCTTCACCATAAACTTATCGTCCCCAGAAGATGTTGAAGTGGGGTCTGATAGAGGCAAAAGATCCGTCATAACATCAAGTCTGCGAGCTGTAGAATGATCTTCAAAGACGGACATTTCTTTGGAGCAAGGGAAGGCACTATCAGTGGCCACAGTCGAAATTGATTTCTGATTGCAAGCACCAACATCCACAATGTGATGCTCGTCATACTTCTCGATGGAGCATGGTTCAGAATTCTTATTATCATGGGTTTCCTCCCCTAAACTAAAAGCAACCTCCGAGTGAGATGAGTTAGTGGTAGACCAAGAGGGCCTTGATCTCGTGGTTTCAGTTTCAGTAGCTCTTTCATGACCTTGGAGCATCTGCTCCGTTAAATTCATAAAAGGAGTTGTTGCATCATCACAGAGTTCAAATCCTTGAATTGACACAGAAGAACAAGCAGAAACACTACTTTCTGCTTGTGTTTCTTTTGAAGCTCCAAATGAAACTCTTCGAGAATGTTGCACACAGTTATTTGTAGCATGTGTATGGAATCCATCAGGCGTAGAATCAGGAGTCCTTTCAAGACACGGAGAATTGTCATTGGAACCAGACTTAACATTATTGTTAGGAGTATTTGAGGCATCATGCCCCACTTGCTTTGTCCTTCTGGGGAATGATGGCCGTCTACTAAAGTTTGGAGGTGTTCGCAGTCTTTGCTTTGCAGGAATTCCATCTTCAGCAACATGCTTTGAAGGAGCAGGCGAGGAGATACCCTCATGTCTAGGTTTAGTCCTGGGACTGGAATCGATGACAGGTAACTGCAAGGAAAGGGTCACTAAAAATGTCACATATAAACCAATATGCAAATACTAATGGAGATAAGAAGATTAGATAGCTAATCACCTGATGCTTTAGAGCAGGCAGTCCATGATTCCTTTTGGTGGAATCAGATCCAGCCTTTGTTGATCCGGGAGATGGCATCTCTGCATTGGGTTTAGAAGGAGCAACTGAACTTGGTTTTGGGACCTTTGGTGGTGCTTCAGCGTTAGCTTTCTGTGCACCAATCTTCGGTCGGTTGCCCCTCATTGGGGAACTATGCTCTCTCATTTTTCCTTCTTTCACAGCCAGCATAATATTTTTTATTGCTCTAGGTTGCTTAGCTTCTGCATCACATCTCCTCTCATCATCAATAATGTTCTTAAATTCAAAGTCATCTGTATCTTCAGGAAAAGCATCATCTCCAGTATCTTCGTCAAAGGAATGAAGTTGCCTAAAGTCAATATCATCGTCAACAAATGCCACATCAACATCAGTGCCCCTGTAATCATAATTGGAAGCCCTGCTTTGGATGTTTTTCTCCTTTGACTTCAAACTATCTTTATCACTACAGGAACTTGTACTACTTTGGCTTTCTGCCATATTCTTTCTTGAGTCGCGGCCAGTAGTGAGAGGTTTTTCAGGATAGTTTCCTACATGAGTTATAAAGGATGGTCGGTATTGCTCTAGATACGGCCGCAAATAGGGGTGCTTCAGGAGCTCGGAAGCCTGGAAAGGTTGATGTCAAATGATTGAAGTATTAATCTGACACAAGTGAAGTAGGAGCAAGTCATGATAAGCTTACACTGGGACGATGCTCAGGATTCTTTCTTAGCATGCCTTTAATAAGTGTTTTCCTGTGAAAAACAATATATAACAGAAGAAAAGTGTATCAGTATCAAGATATGAACTAAGATCCATTGATAATTGCAACAACTACTTAAGCTGAGCATCTGCGGATTGCCGTACTGTCACATACTAATCAATGAATTCTATTCAAGTTAAGCTATTTATACTATAATTTACTTTTATATGGGTTATTCTATGTCGTGAATAATCAACAAACAACTGAAACTAAACCAGATTGCTGACGAAATTTGCTACAAAAATCCAATAATAAAAAAAAGAAGGAATAGCACAATTAAACTCAAAAAGCTAAAATAGAGTTTTGACTTGACTTTCAACTTGAACATGGTAAACAGCGAACTTCTCCACAATTTACCCTGGCATCCAAACTGGAAGGGGACAATAACGAAACATGCTTCAGCCTCTTCAAATTAAGAGATAAAAATCCAGAAAGTTATGGAAATTTACTGCCATGACAATTGAAGTAGACACTACAACAACATACCCAGTATAATCCCACAAGTGGTGTCTGCGGAGGCTAGCATGTACACAGACCTTACCCATACCTTTGTGGGGCAGAGAGGCTGTTTCGAAAGTAGACACTAATTGGAAAAATACCTTAGATTGAATACATTCACTACTGAGACTTAAGCACATCCTAGAGAATATACTAAACTTACATTCTGTCCTTAGTGTAATAGGCGAAAGTCAAATCAAGAACACTCTGTGAAAAAATGAATTAAAGGTTGTAAAAAGTCAATATACCAAAACTTGAAGACGTAACATCCGCCGTAAGGATTAGAAAGTACACACGATCTGATATTCCTCTGTTTCATTCATTTATTTATTGTAACAACTTTTTTCTTTATAATAGGACTATACAGATCATAGTGATTTAACTTTTTTGTAGCAATTTTTTTCTTTAAATGATTCTCTTGACTTACAATTACAAGGATCAAGAATAACAAAACCTTAGCCAAAATGTAAGTTATGCTTGCAGTGACACGAACAAATGTCAGACTTACAAGGATGGAGAATAACATGATGGAAGAGGCCCAATGGATGATCTGTTAATCTTGCTTATCAATCCCGCCATGTCCTGAATCGTGATTAAAAAAACACTTTCAGTCCAATCTTAACTTAAAGGAAGACAGATACAAGGAAAAGTTCATGGACGTGGTTGTTCATTTATTTACTTCAATAAGAAAACTGCACCACATTGTGAGTGTTTTGCAGATTATGTGAAACCAAAATATCCTTCAGATCTAAAACAGGTTACATCCAGAACTTTTCACATTACAGAAGTACTGAAATGCATTTATATAATGAATATAAATCTGGAATGTCAGTAGGTAGACTTTCAAGCAACAATGACAGCTAGATAACTTGGACTATTAAGTTTTCTAATATATGCAGTTTCACTAGTATTTGTAGTCCATGTATGAAATCAGCCAAATAACAAATGGGGTAGCTCAATTTCTTTCTCATCAAAGGCCCCAAGAGATGCCATGAAAATAGAAGAAATAGAGAAGAGGAGAAAAAAAATCTTACAAATGCTTTAAATGCAGGTCGATAAGCAGCCATTTCATACATACAGCAACCTGGTGAAGAAATAATTTCTCATAAAGTCAGATGACACATAGATGTTGGTATCTTCCCACAAAATTACAAATAAATGTACATGTGGTACTTCATACAATGTACACCATTGTCATATAGCATTGCTTGATATAAATGCACTACTTTGATGGAGAGCATGAGGTAAAGAAAGCTCCATACCTAGGGACCAAATATCTGATTTAAAACCATAAGGAATGTCAGCAAGAAGTTCAGGGCACATGTAATTGGGCGTTCCAACTACCTGGAATATTTAACAAAAACATCATCAGCATTCTAAAGTGTCTCTTTCATCCTAAGCTATTGCATAATTACTTCATTTTGATCAGGTATTGCATGACTACTTGTAAATGACATCTCTTTCATTTTTCTTTTCATGTTTTTTCCTTTATTTGAACTTGAGGTGGGGGTCGAGTTGACCACTCTGCATCCTTGGTTTGCTTTCTCTGTTAGTATCGTGTCTGTAGGTTAGCAGCAACATATATAAAATTGTAGTAATTATTGTATATCATATGGAAATCCTTGAGTTTGTGCCTGTTTTTTTTTCCTTAGATCACTAACTAATTAATATTTATGTCAAAAATAGTCAACTAAAAGGAGCATATCACCTAAATGTATGTCAAACTTCAATGTCATATTCTAAACAATTGAGAATGTCAACCAAATTGTTTTATACTTTTCTACAGGTGCAAACTAAAGTTAGTAGCCCTATCTAAAGTTTCGATAATGTCCATATCAAACAATACTAACCATGGGACATATAGTGCAAATTTTTGCACTTCGTTGGGCAGTAATTTAAAAGGCAATATATGTATCAGACACTTACTGAAGAAGCCAAGTCATCTGCCTTCAATGTTTTAGCAAGCCCAAAATCCCCTGCAACAAAAAGTATTGTCAAAATTAGACTTGCATTCATCTCAACTTCAGTGAAAAACACCTGCATGAACTTACCAAGGCGAACATCTTGTTCCTTGGTGAGAAAGATGTTTGAGCACTGCCAGAACAGACGTAAAATTATCTTAGGAAAATAGGAGAGAACAGTAAAACACCAACATGTTAACAAATATCAAATTACATACTTTAAGGTCACGGTGCAGCACATAATTTGAATGCAGATATTCTACTGCCAGTAGTAGTTGAGTGAACCACTTCAGAAGTTTCTGCAAACATAAACTTAAATGGTCAACAAAAGAAATATTGATTATTTGAAGGTTATTTTAGATAAATCATACAGTAACACCTATGAAGTGAACGATTCATCTTGTAAGTTCTAATAGCTATAAACTCTTTTGGCCATGTCTGTGATCTGCAATCTAAAGTTATAACTAACAATAAGTTTAATAATCTGGCAACATACCTCTTCCGGAAAATATTGTCCATTTGCTTTCTTCATCAGTTCGGCCCTATAAAAAAAATGTTTCTTTTTATTATTATCAAAACAATAATAGTAGAAAACTATGTCAACATAACTTCAGTTGTTTAAGAAACTTACATATCGCCACCTTCGCAATAGCCAGTAACAATGCAAACATAGCAACCCTGCATTATGATTAACACAAAGAGCAAAATAGTTACAATCTGCAGAGAAGGTAAGTCCACAGTGACCAAAACTTCATTCTTTTCACCTTTTCTACCCATGCTTCCTTGAATTCTACGATAAACGGGTGTTGTATCCGTGCAATTAACGCCATCTGCACATCAAAATTTGGATTACGCCTTTGTTTAAAATTTTGAAGTATAGATTAATTAGCAGCTAGCGACATGCTCAGATAAAAGCCACACGTCCCCAAAAACTATGACGTGAAATGAAGTCACTATCAGATTAAAAAAATATATATACATGTAATGTATCTTGAAAAACTTAAGAAGCTAGATATGGATTTAATGCAATGTATTCTTCATAAAGCTCCCCTTATAATTAAAAGAACAGGATGAACTTCGAATCTGGAATCTCTATAAAACTGATATCCACTACAATCAACAAGCTTTCATAGCAAGAGAAGATTAGAAAAAAATCAAAAGCTGGGATATCTAGAGAGTCTATGGTTTTCAAATAACCTCAGATTAAACTCCCAGATGAGATAGTAGTTATTATCCCAAAAAGTCACCTTTCTGCTCGATTTTCCAATATTTTTTACCAAAGAAAGTGACTTTATACTAACTATTCAAATGGTCACTCATCTAATATTTATTATTTATCTAAGAGAGACGCCTATCTTATTGATTCCAAATTTCTTCAACATAGAAACAACAAAGAAAATGACTTTCTAGGATAATAACTATTGACTAAGTGACCACATGATAAATCAACTCAAATAACCTATTTAAGCACTCAATGAATAGTCCAACTTAGAATGAAATCAAAGAAAAAAACCAGAAGTGGAAGTCAAACTCCAACAGTAGCTAAATCATATGCAATTTCAGAATCTGGAAAGTAAGGACATTATACTCTATAGATATAGCTAAAGAATCTTTTCTTCTGAGTAAGTAACCCCTCTCACTCCTTATATAGTAAACTCAAATAAAAACAAAAGGACAAAAGGTAAAATCCTTACAACAACAACAACTTGCACCAGGTACGTCTGGAGAGGGTAAAGTATACGCAGAGCTTACCTCTACCTCGTAGAGATAGAGAGAGTAAAACCCTTAACCAATTAAAAGGAACAAAAAATTGTACCTCTTGATGAGCAGATCTCCTGCATCTTTCTGTTTGTCTAGCCAAACGAATCTTCTTTAGCACATACCTATCAATTCCATAAACCCCAGAAATCAAATTTTACAAATTTTACAAAACCAAATGAGAAATTCAAAGCTCAAAAAAAGAAAAAAAAACTATACTCCTTACTTCTTTCTCTCCTGCTTGTGATGCACCAGAATTGCAGCACCAAATGCTCCACGACCAATCTGTTCCATAATCTCATACTGATCCATTCTTGACTCCATTTGCTAAAAAAAAGAACTTCCAATTTGTTCAAAAAAGAAGACAAAATCAATCACTATACATTTTCTTCATCATCAGCCAAACCCCACTTCAATTTTCTCCTACCCATTTGGAAATAAATTACCATACCGACAAAAATTTACACACAGATACTATTTCTTTATCAAAAATAGGTAAGATTTGGCTATTTGGGTACTCTTAAAATGACATTTAAACAGCAAAAAAATTGATTCTTTATCCAATAATGGTAACAATGAAACTCAAATAGCCATTTGGGTGTTCAAGAAAAGACATCTAAACAACAAAAGATTGCTTCATTTGAATCAAAATAGCCATTTGGGTATTCAAGAAATGACATTTAAACAGCAAAAAAATTGTTTCTTTATTCCAATAATGGTAAGATTTGAATCAAAATGAGACTTTTAGGGGACTATTGAAGGACCCTTTTAGGTTTTAAGTCAAAAAATGAAGAAGAAAGAAGAAAATGGAAATCTTGATTTCGTTTTACTGCTATAAATTAGGAGTAGAATTGCTTTGATTTCTTGTTTCGTCTTCAAAGAGGCTGATCTGAAAAAAAACAGTTGTCACATTTTTCTAAACAAACTATTCAACCATGTGTGGGAGAACATCCATTAATTATAATTCGGGAAAAGGGTCGGAAAAATACATGTGGTCACGTAAATACGTTATTATTTAAAATTATATAATATTTATAATGTCTACGTGAATATATATATATATATATATTTTTAAAATACAAAGAGGTAAAAAGTCATTTTTAAAGTTCGGTATTGTTACAATAATTTTGATCAAAGTTCGAATATTTCGAACTATTTTTCCATTATAATATTATGATACTGTATTCGTTTTTTTCAATATAAATGTTTCTTCACTAATATAGTAGGACGTGGTGAAATTGTTATATCCTTAACATAGTGGGAGAGTCATAATTTTTTACAAAAGATAACCAAACATTGCATAACAAAAGGGTTTGCAATTGTTGGGCTACAATAACCTACTTTGTCAAGGATGTCAAAAAGTTTGTTATTTAATTTACTTTGTATATCGTTTTACTTGAATTTGATGTAATTTTCTCGTATTGGACAACCCTAACGGCCACGGCGTCCACCCTTGGCAGTTTGCTATTCGGATTTAGCAGGGGGTTCAATGTGAATTCTGAATATCTAACACCGATTAAAAAATTTAAAATAAATATTTTTTTACCTCATTTTACTTTTCTCACGAAATAAAGTCGAAAATCAAAAATATCGAAACACATTTCAATTATCATATGTTTAATATTTCTGATATGAAATAGTGATAAACAATGACCACTGAATGTATATTTTAATAAATATTTAGTGATAATTTAAGTATGAAACTCTCACGTGATATAATTCAGGCATGAATTTTTGAAAACATAGTTTGGCATGAATTTTGAAAGTTATGATACCTTCAATGTGTTTTTGACTTTTATTTAAAGAGAACAAAAATACAAGGTACAATTTATTAAGTTATTTTTATTCATTAGATATTCTTAAAAAATTAATTATTATCCGAAAAAGTGATTTTTTTAATTAAAAAAATATAATTAAAACTAATAAGTATTTTTTGTCATGATCTTTAAAAGTGATAATTAATATCATTTTTTTTATGAAAGTAATACTTATTTTGAAACGAAAGAGAAATAATAGAAAACTCTTTATATTATTAAGGGATAATGCACAGGTACCCCTCAATCTAAGCCCGAAATCTCATAGACATATTTATACTATATTAAGTTCTACTATCCCTGAACTTATTTTATTAATAATTTTCTACCATTTTTCGGCCTACGTGACACTATCTTGTGGGCTCAACGCTGGTTGACCTTTTTTTTCAAGCTAGTGCCACGTAGGCCCAAAAAGAGTAGAAAACCTTACTATAATATAAATATATCGTTAAAATTTTGAATATAGATTGAAGAGAATACTTGTGTATTTTCCCTATTATTAATATCGAAAGATGTGTTTTTATTACTCTAATAATGGATATGGGGTAGGTTTAGTTTATTAGTCAGTACAAATTCTGTTTTTCTCTCACATGGACATATTTAATTATAATAGTACATGTTTAGTTACACTCTGTTTGAATAGTTGTCACACATTATTTCCTAATCTATTTAATGTATATATTATAGTACTCCCTTTAATTTAAATTAAATAGATTGTTGAATTTTTTAATAATTTAAAATAAGTAAAAAAAAGTTAGAAGTTTTTAAAAAGTTGGAATTTTTTTTTCATATTAACCCCTTGTTTAATATATTTAAAAATTATTTTACATTTTTAGGACATTACTTTGAAAATAATCCAAAGAATAATAATGCAAAAAAGATTTTAGTTTGTGTTTTTCAGTATTTTTATTAATGGGTGTGTTATATCTTAATAAATTACTTAATATGAATTAATGGAAGTATTTGTGTTGTTAGATTATATTTTATTATTTTGATGAATATAATATTTAAATATATATATTCATAATTTAAAAATTAAATCTACCGCAAAAAAAGGTAAAGTACGAGATGAAAGTACTATAAAGGATAGGGATATAAATTCCCTGTAAATATGTCAGTTTCAATTTTTTTTCATTTTTTTTTTAGTGGATTGCAAATCAATTTATTAGTCTAATAAAATATATTTCTCTTTCGAAAATATAAATTTCTCATTTAAAAAAATTAACAATCCAAATGAGAAGAGGAAAACAAGTATAATCTTCGTATAAAATTATAAGTATATAATCTTTTTGTAATTAATCGAAAATTATATTTGGATGTATTGAGATTTGATATAATATATGAAATTTTATACAAAATAAAAAGTGTTAAAAATATGTATAGTAATAATGCATGAAAATAAGACTATCTTAAAAAAAAAGTCTCAATATTAAGCAATTCTTCTATAGTAATCCATAAATTATTATTAACTGTATAATAATCTTCCATTTATGATTCACCGCTTAAATAATTATAATATTATATGAATTTAAAATTATAAGTATATAATCCTTTTGTAATAAATCGAAAATTATATTTGGGTGTATTGAGATTTGATGTAATATATGAGATTTTATACAAAATAAAAAGTTTTTAAAAATATATATATATTAATAATGCATGAAAATAAGCCTATCTTTAAAAAAAGTCTCAATATTAAGCAATTCTTATATGGTAATCCATAAATTATTATTAACTGTCTAATAATCTTCCAATTATGATTAACCGCTTAAATAATTACAATATTATATGAATTTAAAATTATAAGTATATAATCCTTTTGTAATAAATCGAAAATTATATTTGGGTGTATTGAAATTTGATGTAATATATGAAATTTTATACAAAATAAAAAGTTTTAAAAATATGTATATTAATAATGCATGAAAATAACGCTATCTTTAAAAAAAAAGTCACAATATTAAGCAATTCTTATATAGTAATCCATAAATTATTATTAACTATATAATTATCTTTCAATTATGATTCACTCCTTAAATAATTACAATATTATATGAATTTGGACCTTAAAATTTTGATAACTCTTCTTAGGTAATTTTGTGTGGTATTTTAATATAACTTGGTTAGTTTAAAAATAGAAAAAATAATATTTATGAAAAAGGATGGTGCTTGAGAAGAAAAAAAAGAATATCCTTATAAAATATTATTTTAAACAAATACTATGAGACAATAGAGGAATATGCTTCAAATAGACAAAAGGCAAGCACAAAAACAAAAAAGTTAGTTGTGTTGTCAAATTGCTATAAATTTCTCCTGATATAAATAGCACTTTTTTAATTTATTTATTATGATAAAATTTATCTTTCTTGGTTAATTAAATATTGTGCCTTTAAACTTGGGTGTGTTTGGTAGAGACTAGAGAGGAACTTTTACTTTTGAATATTTAATTGATCAACAATTTTTTATAATTTTATCTTTTAAGAAAATTAAGCTTCTATTTTTCAATTCTGTCTCTGGTTCATTTTTAAAGTGACACACTTATTAAGAAAGTAATTGATATAGTGAATTTATTATTTTATCTTTATTGATTATGAAGTGGATGAATTAATATTTAAGATTTTTAAATTTTTTATCTTTTCTAAAATAATAAATTGAGGGTATATTAGAGAAGAAAAGTTTCTTTTTTTTTATTTGTCAAAATAGACAAATAATTAGAGATTAAAAAAAGAACAAATAATGAGAAAAAAATAGAGTAACAGATGAGAAAAATAACTTTGTTAAAGAAAGTAGAAAAATAAGCTTCACCAGTGGCATTTCATTTTTCTATGTTCTTTATGATAAAAGCGATCCACACGAAATGTTTACACCCGACAAAATGTATGATATATATTTGTATATACACTATTAATTAATGCATATATATTTACTACATTAAATCACTTAACTATGGTAAATTGAGTTAATTTAACGTAAACATCTGATCAGATAAGTATTTACCGTACTTTCAATATATCTTATTTCACCCACTTTTCACCATTTTGGCGAAGCTGACATTTATATATATTTTCGAAAACAAGGATTTGGATGAGCCACCTAGCTAGTATTCTGGTTCCACTCATGCTAATTAGCTAGCTAGTCAACCTCATCTTTTTCAATATATTTTTCTAGATTACATATAGAATTTTACAAAATAATATTTTCTGCTTTCTTATCAAATTACCTTAGAGTATTAAGTAAATCACTTCTTTTTCGTTAAAAGCATCTTTTTACCAAACACACCTCTAATATTTACATTTTATATATTTAATCAGTTATCGAGCTTTTCGAACATGATAGCTAGATTTGTATATAAATACTTACTCCATTATTTAACTATAGTTAAAACTTTAATATTTAATTCTTATGATTAAATTATACTAATTTGATGAAATAAATATCGAATAAAAAAAAATTATTTACTAATAATTGGGGTTAAACTTATTTGCTTCAACTAGAAATGACATAGCACTTAGATACATGTAATAGGGGAGAATTAAAATCACTCATTTGATTGAACCTAAAACCCTAACTCAATTTAAATGCACTAAAAAGAATTAGGTGAAATAAAAACAAATATTGGGATCATTAGTTTAATGATTACAAATTTTATCCTCTTTTATTTTTATTTTTTCCTTTTTGATTTTTTATAAACTAATCTCACCTCAATTTAAATGCACCCAAAGAAAGAATTAGGTGAATTAAAACAAATATTAGAGCCATTAGCTTAATGACTTGTTTATACAACCTTTAATCAGAGGCTTTGAGTTCGAGCTCTAGGTATGGAGAAAATTATGTTAGGAGCGCCACCCTCAAATGACCCAACAGTACGCGATCTGAATTTAATCGGAACTCCAATATGGCTCCAGACACCTAGTGAAAAACCAAAAAAAAAAAAAAACTTGCTTAAACATTTTTCATTTAGGGGAGTAGAGTGCAAACCAATTCCATTTGTTTTAATAGGTCGAATTAAATATTAATGTATTTTCACTTTACTAATTTTTTTTTATCAATTCATATTCGATACGAATCAAGCATTTTTTTCTGTGAATCATTAACATTATATTTTTTTAATTAATTTTTTTCAAAGAAATTAATTATTTTATAATTTGTTTGTCAACAATAACAAATATTTCTTGAATTTAATTTTTATAATGACAAAAGATTTGTTATCATCATTTATGGATGTATCTATCATATTTTAAAGATAAATAATAAAGACAAGTTTTTAAAACTCATGATAAACAAATAAAGCTTATGACACAATATTAGAAATACCCCACAATTCATTATTAAGGGTCCAACTATGTCTAGCTTTCCAAAATAATTCACATTTAGAGTGTGATTAGATGATAGATAAGTTCAAAAGGTTCATTGAATCTTAAAATTAATTAACACTAAGAGAAAAAAAAATCAGACCACCAACCAGCAAAATAATTATCTCTAATAGTGCAAAACAATTATCTACACATGATTTTATATCAGATAAATAAATACTAGATATGTACTTCTCATATTATTATTTCTTACCACTTAATTATAGTTAGATGATATGTATTTTTTGTTTTAACTTTTTGTTGTTATATTCATTTAATCTCAATTAATGTGAATGTATTCGACTAGTATAAAATTTAAAAGGAAAAAAAAAGAAGAGGAGAATTTGAAACTTGTGATCTAGAATAGTCGCATAAATTTATGTATCGTTAAATCATTTCATTAAAGATAAATGAGAAGTTTGAATTATAACTGTTACCAAAAATAGAAATATGTACATTTGTTCATAATGACTAAAAAAAAAAGAGTGCATGTCACATAAATTAGGATCACAGTGAAAATAATTTATTAACAAAATAGTCTCGTAACTTTTGGTGAGGGATGATCTCCTATTTTTTTTTATTATAACAACGACGCATATAAGGGGTATTGATTGTTTATTAAAAACACAAGACTGTACTAAGTGGTAATTCGATGTATAGCGTCGGACACCTCTCCGGTGTTAAAAGGTCGAGGAAAAGTGTTATAAATTTTGCATGGAAATCATGAAAAACGACAATAACTTCAGTTGTCCTAAGATAAGTGAAATTTCATGTCGTACAAATAATAATCAACACGAATTGTGTAAACAACTTGATATGGATCCGATGAAATTGAATTCTTCATATGCATATAAAATACCAACAACTTGACGATAATATCTTTCGACTTGCGATATATATTGAATATTAACAAATACCTTTTTAATGAATAATTATGATTAAAAATCTTTGCTTCAACTAAAAATGAAATTTGATTTAACAAAAAAAAACCGCTCATCAATTTAATGTAGTTCAAAAGAATTAGGTGCACTAATAAAACAAATATTGGGACCATTAGTTTAATTAATTATTACAAATTTTATCCTCTAATCTTTTCCTTTATATCTTTATTTTTTTAATTTAGTTAGAAACTGACCCCTCATAAAAATACTTTTTTTTTAAAAGCACGATTGATGACTTGCTTTAACATTATTTTTTATTTTAAGTAGAAAAGTACAAATTAATTAATATAATAAGACTAATGGTACACCACTAAACTCGTAGATTATTAGCTACTTAAAATAAAGTAAGCAAAAGTTGATTTTCCACTTTATTCGTTTCAAAAAAACAATTTTAATATACTTTATTGGAGTACAAAGCCTAAAGGATATAAAATATTAACAAAAATTTTAAAATGAAATATATAAAATTTTATATTAACCAAAATGACAAAATCGCTGGAACAACAGCAATTTTCTCCACCGGAAAAAATAAAATCGCGACTACTGCAGCGATTTTGCAAAATATAATTTTTTTTGTAAAAAAATTCACATTTTGCAATAGTAGCGATTTTGCTTTTTTCTGGTGGAGGAAATCGTTGTTGTTCAAGCGATTTTGCCGTTTTGATTAATATAAAATTTTATATAACATTTTAAAATTTTTGTTAATATTTTATACACATTAGGCTCCACACTCTACTTTATGGTGGTGTTGCCTTTGTACTTATTTTTTCTAAAATTGAAATTATTAACTACGAATTTTATAGCTAATCCATTACTAAATTGCTAGTAAATCATAACAAGTAGAATTTTATAATAATTTATCATTAAATAGAATTAGCGTCAAATTTTATTATTTAACTATAGAAGTTGTTCGTTATTTTAAAATATTGAACTATAATTAGATAATATATTTTTATATCACACGGAATTTGTTGTGACATAATTTATTGTATGTACATTTGAAAACACATATTCTATTTTGCAACGTTTTATGAGCTTACAAATTTTATAATTAGATAATAAAATTTTATTATATGAAAAAATATGAATATACAAATGCATAATTATAATTATATATGTGTCTGGTTTACATGATAATTATTATATAATTATATTTTATTTACTATTATACCCTTGAGATTCTTGTAATAACATTTATTTGGACCAAAACAATTCTAATTAATTTTCCGTGTAAAGCATTTCGAATTGTCTCATTTTAATTGTAAATTTAATTTTTTCACATCTAATAAGAAAAATAATAAATACTCTTTTGATCTTTTTAAGTTGTCATATTGCCTTTTTTGAAAGTTAATTTGATTAATTTTTAAAGTTAAATTAGATTATGTTAACTTGATATTTTTAAATGAAAAATTTAGATATTAATAAACTATATAAAACGTACTATAAATTGTAATTTTTTGCATTTTTTCAATATGATTAAAAAAATATATCATAAAATATCAATCAAAATTCTTATTATTTGACTCTAAAAAAGAAAATTATGACAAGTAAAAGTAGATAAAGGGAATAGTTTACTAAATTATTTCAAATACTCCCTCCATCCACAATTTGTCATGGTTTCCTTTTTTAAAGTCAAATTATAAGAACTTTGACCAATATTTTACGATATATATTTTGATCATATTGATCAATATGCAAAAAGTTGCAATTTATAGTACTTTTCGTATAGTTTTTGAATATCTATTTTTAAAAAAAATATCAAATTAACGCAATCTAATTTAACTTTAAAATTAGTCAAATTAATTTTCAAAAAGCGCAACATGACAAATAAAAGTGAATCGAGGGAATAGATGTGTTTTAAGAATTGAGCAGTATAAGAAATTATTACTTCTTTAATATTAAGAGTATTGAGGTATAATTGAAAACAATTACTCCCTCGGTCTCAATTTATATGATATTTTTTATTTTTTGAGAGCAAAACAATTTAAATTTGACTGAAAATTTACGTATAGGATCTTCAATTTTTTTTTTTTAAAAAAATGAAGTTTATATATTACTAGTAAACAAAGTAAAATATACTATGAGTCACAATAATTGATAATTCAAAATGCTTATAATAAAAAATAAACTTGTTTAAATCTTCAAATCCGAAAAATGACATATAAAATGAAATGAAGGGAGGACACTTAGAATTCTTGAGTTTCTAAAGTAACAATTAGTACTTCAACTCTATTATTATTGAAATGACCTTACACCAATATTAATTATGATGCAAAAAAATTGTACTAACTTTTTGTCCCTTGAGGGGTTACTGATTAGATAATTATTTAAGCTTCGTACATTTTCAAGGGTTGAATGAAATAAGTGTTCATGCAAAAATCGAAAATCGAACCAAGAAAGTTGAATTAAATTAAACAAATTTTTGATATTAACGATGTATATATTTTGGTTTGGATTTGAATTTAAGTAAAAATAATTGAGAAGGTTAAGCAAAATTGATTATATAAATTTATTAAAAATTATAATTGCGCGTATATATATATATATATATATATATATATATATATATATATATATAGTTACATATGTTTTAAAACATATATATTGAAAATAGAAAAAACATTAATTTATATAAGTTTGGAGCTTAACATAAAATTTTCCCTTATAATTGCATATATGATATGGATTAATCTCTTCTACTTTAGAGCATAAATATTATTGGAACACTATTCTATAATACGATAATCAAAATTACAAAATTTCAATAAATTTTGTCAATCACATACTTTTAGAATGATACAGAAAATAATGAAAGAAGAAGGTGATTTTTTGTTTTGTTTCAAATAATGGAAAAGGAAAATTAATTTAGTTCAAAGAATGTATCAATTAATTATATCATTCAATGAAATCTAAATCCAAATCTAAAATCGAAGGACGAAAACGATACTGAATGATTCTCTTCTTAATTCTTTAAAAACTAAAAGGAATGTCCAAATTATGATTTTTTTTTATGTTTATGAAAAAAAACATATAATTTAAAAAGTCTTATTTATATGTTCAGATAAAATTTTAACGTTATTTCATAAAATTATATTATAATTTCAAATCGTGATTTCATATCGTGTTGGACCAATGAGAACATGCCAACTGTTTTGTTGACAAGCAGCCAAACTGCCAATCATTTATATACTAGGATATTGGTAAAGTTTGTTGTAATATTTGCATATGCCAATTTAACTATATTTAAATTTTTATTTATCCGTTTCAAAATAAGTATTATTTTAAGCAAAAAATATGTTGTTAAAATAATTACAATCCTAATGAATGGAGTACTTATTAGTTATTTCATGTATGATTTATATATGTATACTTAAATAAGTATCATAAATAAAAATAATATTTTTATTAACTTACATTTTAAGAAATCTTTTATAAACTTTATAGATTTGTTTATATTCAAAAGAATTATTTATAAGCGTAAAATGAAAATTTTATAAATTGTCAATTAATTTAAGTAATTATTTTTAATAATATGAACAACTGATATGAGATCGGTGTTTATTTTCTAAAATATATAGGTCATTGAGCAAATCATGTTTGACATAATAATGTGAAGTTGGCTTGTAATTTGTGCACATGGTGATTTCATTAAATGACACACATTATCTATCTGTTGTTTTGAGTTGGCTACTTCATTGTTACTACTATTTGGACCCATTTTTTCATTTGTGCTAACATGTTATGTTAATTTTTGAAATTATTGTACAATTTGACTAATCTAATTATTTCAAAGATACACTAGTCTAGTACTAGTATAGTAGGAGTACTATTTGCTATCTTTTAATTGTGGACAAAAATGATCCAATAAGTTTGGAATAAGTTTAAAATAGTTTTTTTAAAAATATGTATTTTATAATAATTTTAATTTTATATGTTTGTTATAAGTGATATTTTTTGATCTTTGTTAAATATATTACTTGAACTATATCTATTTGCGAGAACTGTGTAAATATATTTAATCTGAAATATTAGATAATTTATCAAACTTAAAAAATTGAAATGAAGATGAGAGTTACAGAGGATATGGAATGTCAAGGTGGAATCTGAAAGATTGTTGATGATACAATCTTGTTAAGTCTGGTACTAAAAGGGCAAAAATATTGAGCATAATTTTCAAAAGGGCAAAGATATGAGCATAATTTCCAAAAGGGCAATTAAAATAAGATCGAAGTCAAAAGGATAACAATTAGACGAAAGGGTGACTCGTTGAAGTTTTTATCGAGTAAAATACAGCTTGACATATGCCTTACAAGGTGTGAGTTGACATGATACCTATAGGTCCAGGTGCTTGCACCTTGTAAGACGCATGGGAGTCTGTGCCTTGCTCCTTACCAATTTTATGAGAGTCATACAAGGGTTAACACAATCTAAAATCTTCATTTTTTCTTTTTCTTTACCAAATTCTTTTATTTCTTTTGTTTTATTCTTCATGGCAACACTTAAATTTTTTTTAGAGAGTTTTTTCGTTATTACTTGTCATGTTCACTAATAATTTATTAAATTGTGTAACAAAAAGAAATGAACTTTGGTGATATATATATATAGGCAAGCCATTGTTTGAATTTTAATTAAGAGTTATTATTTGTCTTAACTTGGAGATTACATATTTAAATTGGTCAAACACAATATTAAGGTATATTAATGAAATATCTGCTAACTTTTACTTCCTTCCAAAATAAGTATTTCGGAAGGGAATAAACTTAGCAGATATTTCATTAATATAATTTAATATTAGGAATTTAATATCCTACTTTATATGCACAATATGAAGCATGGTAGTTTGACCAATTTAAGTAGGCAATCTCCTAATTAAGACAGTAATAACTTTAAATTCAAATCCAAACAATGCACTATCTATATAAATATATGACAAAAGTTTATTCTTTTTGCACACAATCTAACAAATTATTAATGAATATGCAGGTGATGATTACGAAAAAGATCTCTCAAAAATAAAAATAAGTGTTGCCACCAAGAAAAAAGCAAAAGAAATAGAAGTATTAGGTGAAAAAAAGAAAAAAGTGAAGATTTGAGATTATGGTAGCCCATTATATGACTCACGAATTAGTAAGGAATAAAGTGCATACACAACTCCCATGCGCCTTAGAAGGTGCAAGTGGACCTGCGACTTACAAGTATCATGTCACCTTGCGCCTTGTAAGACACACGTTAGGCTGCATATAAAATTTCAAGAGTCATCCTTCTATCTTAATGTTTTGCTTTTGGTTTCAAACTTTTTTTGATTGCCTTTTCGAAATTTATTCTCAATCTTTTTGTCCTTCTGGATCTGGACTCTAATTTTATTTGCGTTTTTGAGATAAATATTTAGTAATAAAAATGATGTGGGTACTTAAGAGGTATGAACAGGTGTCTAGCCAAATTATAAATAAGGACAAAAATTTCTTTATCTACATGAAGAAACACATCCTGCGGTGGGAATGAGATCGAAAAAACTCATGCGTATAAAAAAAACTTTTCCTTTTACATACCTAGAACGTACTATTTATTATGGAAAGAAGACCAAGGTACACTATAAAGATATACTAAGGGAAATGACAAAAATGATCACGGGCTGACAAAATGAGTGCTTATCCTATGGAGGATGACATGTGTTGATCGCACACGCTCTACAATATATGTCAGTGTATCTTCTATCAACCATGAACCCTACCAGAGGAATCATAAAACAAGTGCACCAAGCTTTTGCTAAGTTTTTTTGGTACAAAACAGGGGGAGAAAGGGGAAAACATTGGGTTGCGCGGAAGGATTTATGTTTTCCTAAGATAGAACGGGGAGTGGGTTTTGAGATCACTCCATGAAGTAACTAAGCGCTATTTAAGAGGCTATGGTAGAGATTTAGGGTCTCAATAGGATCTTATGGAGTATATTTATGTGGAACAAATAATGTAAATATCAACACTTCGGTTATTGCGAGAGCTAGATGAGCTTCACGTGCATGGAAAAAATAATAGAGGTAAGAGATGAGACTGAACATGAGATAAAATGAAAAATTAAATCATGAAACTTCAAGTTTTGATTTGATAACTAGACCAAGTAAGGAGTATTATACTTCATTGAAAATGTTATGATGATGAAATATATGAAGCGAAAAGTCACACCAGAAATGGAGAAAAGAATAAGAAAAATGGTTGGCATGATATCATAAGATCAAGATTAACATTAGCGTGGAACCTCGAGAAAGTGATACACCATGCTAGATGCCTAATAATAGTGACAATTTCTCAGTAAAATCTGCATATTAACTAATGATAAAAAGAAGACTACAACAAGAATGGTTGGACAACCTAAGACAACCTAAGTTGTTTCCCATGGAGGGTATTGCAAGGGAGGATTGCCACCGAAGACAACCTAAGGAAGATGACGATTTCATTGGCCTCAAGATGCTACTGTTGTGAATGCTACGTACAAAAGACTATGTTTCACCTATTTCTAACAACTTCACTAGATCAAAAGTTATGTATACAGTTGATACAGAGGCAGTGGAATGAACCATCCCTAACAAAATTAAGGTACATATACAAAGCCATTCTTTCTTTGTTAATGTGAGAGTTATGAAAAAAAGGACATGACAATGAAGTGGGATGCAGATATCTACTCCAGCAGACCATGATATACATGCATTGATTGGTCAAAATTAAAATACCCATGAATTGGGGTACCAACAGAGTGGAGGAAATAATTGCCAAGCTACAGAAATACAAACCAAAGAATCATTGGTTGATATTAAGAGGGGAATTACCAGAGTAAGGATGAATGAAATTACTAGAGCAAGGATGGATGAAGTGCAACATAGATGAAGTTGGTAGAGGAAATCTGAGAGAAAGTTCATACGCCTCCTGCATCAGAAATGAATATGGAGATCTTATTAGTGCAAAGGTTCAATGCATGAGATTACTACAAGCATGAAGGCAGAGGCTACTACAATCCTAATGGAATTAAGGAGATGTCAAAATCTCAATTTACATGATATAATTCTTGAAAATGACTCACTCGATTTAAGAAAGATTAATACGGATAAATGGAAGATATCATGGCAATTAAAAATTTAGATTGAAGAAATAAAACAGCTCATAAGACAACCACAAATTATGAATAAGCATCTATTTAGAGAAGCAAATCAACTTGTAGACAAGCTAGCAAATGTGGTATTGGATCAACCGATTACCTTAGCTGTTAATAATTTTTCACAACTTCCAATAGAATGTAGAAAATTACTAAATAGTGACATTTCACAAATCTCTAATCTAAGAATTAGAGCCAGGTGAATAAACAATATTCAATGATGTATAGATTACCTCAGCCAGTTTTATCAATCTACAATGCTTAATAAATGTGAGAAATTTAAGCTACCTAACAAATGTTATGTGCTTACCAAAAGGAGTCACCAAAAAAATTCGAGGGCCAGAGGGACAGATGTGAATTGGGAGAACTAATCTTGAGGAGGAGTTGTAAAAAAGAAAGCGTCTGAGCAGAACTAATCTTGAGGAGGAGTTGTAAAAAAGAAAGCGTCTGAGCATCGCGGTTATCTCCAACACTATCTACCTCATCAGCAAAAGAACGATTTAGTGGATGAAGTTTCAAGAGGAACAACACAATAGAATGAAAAAGCGAAGATGAAGGCTTACAAAGAGCTCACTCAACTAAGAGTCATGACTAGACGCCTCTATCGAATCCAAAAAATCCCACGATATCCACCGGATAACAACTCTACTACTTAAGAGAGAAAGAAACAGGAGAAGAAGAGCCCAACTAGAAAGAATGGATGAGAGTAAAGGCACATACCTTTGTGAGTTGATTCTTTGCTCATTAATAAACCACTACCCAAAAGGGGAACTGATGATCCTCGGATGAAGAAGACAGACGACTTAGTTGATAAACTCTCTCAGAGGATATATGGAGGCGAAATGAGGAGAATGTCGAATTAGAAAACCCTACCTGAAGGGTCTTTTAAAAGAGGTTTCTAGAATTGGGCTGGGCTGAATTTTACTTTTATGTGAATTTTTTTTGGACTCAGTTGAGTCCAATGTTGTACAAATTCATTCATCAATAAAACGTCCATGATCGAAAATTGACCAAAAAGGAGCAATAGGAATTTAAGGTAGAACTTAAATGGGAATTAAACATATTTGTAATGAATTTTTAAAACACAATTAAAGTTGAAATAAATAGATACAATAATACATACATTCATTATATGTATTACTCCAAGCATGTTATCCATTATAAGTTACATATTCAATATATGTATTATTCAAAATATATATGTATATATACATATATATATGTGTGTATATATATATATATGTATATATATATATACATATATATATATACACATATATATGTATATATATATACACACATATATATGTATGTATATATATACAATATATATGTATGTATATATATATATGTATATATATACAATATATATATACATATATATATGTATATATATACAATATATATACATATATATATATATATATATATACACACACACTATTTGAAACACATTTTTTGACCAAACACATGAGATAACAATACTTACTTCAATTACGATTAAATAAATACATCATGTAATACATAGTTATACGGAAACAAGAGATTAAATATGATGCATCTTATGAACAACTCATAAACATGTATTTTGATTATGTGTACGTGTTTCAAGAGCATAATTTTTAATTAAAAAATAATTTTACATAAAAATATATTATTAATCGAAATTAATATGATAATTATAAGTAGTGTGTTAATAAAAAGGGGAACAAAAAAGTATATACTGTTTTAAATAGATGGATACAAATTTATTTATTGATAATACACAAGCAAATTTTGAATTTCAAAAAGATGGGTGCACCATTATCAGGGGCGACTCTGCCCCTTTAAGTATGAGGCAATCATTTTAGGCTCCTAAATTTGAAGGCCTCGTTTATTTTAGCAATACTAGATTATAGAATTTTAATAAGAAAATTATTAAATATGATTTGTGGGAAAAAATGATATTAAAGGAAAGTTATTATAAATTTGATATATCTCAAGCAACATGTCACAAGAAAAATTAAATACATTGGTTATATGAATTATCAATTGACAAAAATTATAAAAAGAAACCATTTATAAAAAATTATATATGCTATTTTGCATCTCAAGAAATTTTATAAGTACACTTTATAAAAACAAAATGAAAATTTTTCAAACAAATAACAAACAATGATACTAGGAAAAAGCTACAAAAAAATGTCAAACTACATATTATATTAAAATAATATGGCTAAACTATACTTTATTTATATTTTATTGGTATATTTAACGAATTAACAACAATATACAATTCACATTCATAAAATTTTACTATTCCCAATTTTCACGCTCTCTTTCCTGTTCTCACTTTTTGAGCCTTCTTTCATTATCCTTAATTCAAATTTTTTATCCTCAAATCAATTCTGTTACTCCTAAATCAATTTCATCTCCTTGTAAGCTTCACAAAATCACATACTTTTGGCCCATTAAATCCTCACAATCAACGAGTTTGCTCAATTTTCGGTGGTTAATTATTGTTGAGTTTCAACAAGTATATTCTAATCCCCCATTTTTTCCTCTTTTTTTCTTTGAAGGTTTTATATAGTTCTACGTATATGACATATTATTAAGGTTGAAGTTAGAGGTTGTGTTCAATATTGTTGTGCTGGAATCAATATTTTCTACTGTATTTGAATACCTTTACACTTTCTAGATTAGTATGTGAAGGATATACCTTCAAAATTAGTATATCGTAGCACACATATAACCATTGAATATTTATAGTATGACATACCATTACACTTTGAATATCTTATATTGTATTTGAATACCTTTACATTTTTGATTTCCTTTAGTGTATTTAGAGTTATATTGTCATTTTGTTTTCTGTAGATGATTTTGCAGTAAGATGTAGTAATATGAATGTAGTGTAAGTTGAACAAGTAAATTTATGTGGAGGATATACCTTCCAAATTAGTATAATGTGGCATACGTATAACCATTGACTACTTACAGCGTGACATACTATTGAACTTTGAATACCTTTATTTGAATACTTTCTAGTGTATTTAGAGTTATGTTGTCATTATATTTCTGAAGATGATTGTTGCAAATGTTGTCATTCTCTTAATATACTTTTTCAAAAAACAATATCATATTTATTAAGTAATGTATTTTCCTCATTTATTAGGGATCGTGAGATATATTAGCTAGCATTTGCGGAGTACCTAAAGTGAGCTAGGGTGAAGGTATTCCAGCTCAATACCTTGATTCTAAGTTACACCGCATCAGATACGACACACTATTATGGTAATATGCAGTGAAGAAGATGAAAGAAGGGGTTGTTAGTGAGAATGAGGCAACACAATGATCGGGCCATCCGCAAGAATGGATAATTGTCAACTTGTTAGGATTGATTATTTTCTTGACCTTGTTAATTTTGAACTTCTATCTTATGGTTAAAACTAATATTTTTATTTTTTTTGTCAAACATTATCAACTCTTTTATTTATATATGATCATGTTGCTTTACTATTTTGATAACTACTTTGTTAAATTTTTTGTTGGGGTTATTGCATTCAATGTAATGGTAGGAAGAGATAAATGTATGTATGTATAAATGTACAGTTAATCTGAAAACGTATACACATGGATATTTGCTTTTGGTAATTGTTTGTTTAGCTGTGTTTGCTTTTTATCAACATATTCAAAAGTATAAATGTATTCTAGAGTCTTTTTTCATATAAAAAAATACGCAAGTATTACTATATTCATTTATTGTCAATTATTATTTAAAGAAATTTGGATACTTACATTCTTAAAAGTGATAAACACACGGTAAATGTTGGTAGTAATTACATTATTATATGTTTTAAGTGGTTTTTATCATAGAAATATCTAGGCGTATATGTATTTTTATAAGTTGTATGTTATATTATATTAATCAATTTTTTCACTAGTATACCTGTTTTATATATGTATTCATCGACATATATTATTAAGTATAACTATTTTACGTATTATTAGTAGTTTGAGTGTGTCGATACATATAAATAATATCAAATAGAGTATTGGGATAATATTCAAGTTAATTTATAATTTAAGCAAGCAAACAGAGAAACAAATATTTAAAAGGCAAATAAGATTTTTTTATTCATTTATTCGACATAACGATAATTAAGTTATAATACACTTCAATAATGGCATGTATCAAGTCCTATGTATTCCGTGTTGCAATTCGACATGAACTGCCTATTATGACCACGTTGCCACATGTATTACAAGAATTCGTACTCTTCCTTTAAGTTAAACTCACTAAGTGACTTCTCCTGTTGCTTCTTTGCCCTTCCTGAAGGTCGTTTGTATTTTGATGGCAACACTACTTTAGTAGAAATGTGTTAAGGTATATTCCATTCACTTTGGATGAGGATACACAGACACTTCATATGTTTATAATATTATTTCTGTCTTGTAAAAGTCTGAACAATGTTCATCTCGAAGAATGTTTTTTTGTTCAACACCCTCCAAATGAATGTGCGCACAATATTCCATCAACTTGAAACCTGGTTCAATTGCAAGTTTTCTTTTCCAAGAATACATTATAGGTCTTCCCTTCATCACTTACTGAATAAATGTAATCACTTCACAGGAAAACCTAAAATCAACACGTAATTTCATTTATACATTCTATACGAAAGTATACATACATCAAATACTTAAATAAATGATTACATAATCAACTGAATACAAGAAATATTATTTTTCTCACAAAAAATAACCTTTCATTAATATACCGTATTCATTCAACACTGTTCCGCCAATACTATATTCTACATACCAATTCTCTTTACTCTATTTTTTGAAATAACAGATCAAAACTGTGATGGTAACCATTGAATCGTATTTTTCTTAGGCTTATAAAGAGCAAACATAATTTTTATTTTTAAACAGATAATAATTCTAAAAGGTAGTGGTCAATTACATATTTAAAGTGCCAAATTAGTGGGTTTAAGGGCTAAAAAAAAGCATTGTTAGTTACATCAACTAATTAACCTTATATAGTGGGAAATTAATTAAACTGTATTTTTGTATTAAAAAAACGACATATGTATGGATATAGCCCTTTTGTAACACAGAGTGTAGCTATTATTTTTAGGGCAACTTTCACATATAGCAAACAAAAAATTCATATTTGTATGCTATAGGAAACTTTGCATAATTGCGCTCCATTGCAAACATAAAACTGTATAATTTACTATACATATACAATTGTATAATTCACTGACCTAAATTGTATAATTCGCTGGCCTATTTCGCTGCAATTATATAATTTGTTTTGCATACAGTTGAATCGAATTAAAATGTATGTATATTGCACAATTATAAGTGTATAGCAAGAAGATATATGTTTTTCTCGCTTTATTCAAAAACAGAAACACAATATATACACTTCTGTTGTATAAAGCTAGAGAAAATTGTATTTCACTGCAATTGTATAATTTGCAATTGTATAATTCGTTGGCCTTTTTCTCTGTAATATTTGAAGTAAAATGTTTGTAAATTGTATAATTAAGTATATAACACGAAGATATACATTTTTGCATGTGTATATACAATTTTCTCTCGCTTTATACAAAACAGAAACAGAATTATACACTTCCGTGTATAAAGCGCGAGAGGCGAGCGAGAAAGGAGAGTGGCGAGCGAGATTTTTGGGAGAGAGACGCTGGCAAATTTTAGCTAATGTTTGCTATGGAGCACAATTAAATCAGACCCTAGCTATTCCATTTAATTTAGGTTATTAGTTTGCTATTATATACAATTTCCCCTTATTTTTAAATATGATATTTATAACTATTTCAATCTAATAACCCTAAAACTTTAATTATTTATGTAAGTTAACACTAAAAAAGAAAATTGTATATAATAGCAAACTATTTGTTTAAATTAAATTTTATAACTGTAGTTTACTTTATTTCCAATTCGCATCTACTTTTCCATATAATTTGCTATCTGTAGCAATTTCTCTAGCGACATTTCTACTCAATCGAATTACATGTTCCTTTAAAGGACAAGAAAATGACGGTCTGCTTCTTCGGCTGTTGTTACTGAGCTCTTGTTGCTTATTTGTATAAAGATACATACAAATCAAAGCATATATTTTCTATCCCCATTTACACTATTTTTTCTTAAAATCTCTCACCCGAATTAGTTTCCTCTCACCCACATTATTTTTGAATTTTTAATTTTTTTGTCTCCCCATATACGCAATTTTCTCCTAAATTGTCTCACCCAGATTAGTTTCCTCTCACCAACATTATTTTTGAATTTTGAATTTTCGCAATTATCCTCCCCAATGTGCTATTAAAATTTCAGGTAACCGCCAAGAACATGTCGAGAACATTTTTATATGTTTTTTCTTTGGATTCTGATAAACAGCTAATTTGCATATAGTTTTCACATATACACTTAAACAAAGAACATGTACATATACAAATCACAACTATATGCACTATACAATGGACTAGCCTAACAAAAAACACATATGCATATAAAAATAACATCTAATATACAAACCTAGTCATCATAATTAAAGACGAACATGGTTGTCTACATATACACATACAGAAAAAATTGAAACGTTTTATATACAATTTATCCAATTGAATAAATAAATTTATACTAAACTGAACAATTTGTATTTAAATTGAATGTATGTAGCGAATTATACAAATCAAAAGCTCCATAGCAAACATAAAATTTACCATAAGGCACAATTATTCAAACTATAACTATAACATGATAACTATAACGACTAACTACAAAAAATGCCTTTAGCAAGGCACAACATTAGTAAATTTTAGTTTTTAATTTTTGTATCAAGATTCATGAAGAAAATAGTATTCAGATTGTTTCACGAGAAAATTGCATAGTGAACAAATTTTGTAGAGATATTCAGAAAAGGAACAAGTATCATAATATTGTCATAAAATTGGTCATGGAAAAGACATATGATATAGTGTCTTTGATTTTTCTAATAAAGTTCTACGAAAGTTTGATTTCTTAGAGTTTATATTGACATGATTTGGAGGCTTAGTTCAAACAATTGGTACTCGGTTCTAGTAAATAAAATCTCACAAAAAAAATTCGCTTCAAAGAGGGGACTGAAACAAGGTGATCCTGGGACCTATATCATCCACTTTGTTTATCTGTGCTTGTAAGAGGGTTAGAAACGCCACATGAAGATGAGAGTTATAGAGGATATGGAATGTCAAGGTGGAATTTGGAGATTGCTGATGATACAATCTTGTTAAGTCCGGAGCTAAAAGGGCTTTAAATTTGAGGATTGATTTCAAAAGGGCAACGAAAATAAGATTTGAACCAAAAAGGAAACATTTAAATGAAAGGGTGTCACGACCAAAAACGGGTCGCGAGTGGCACCCACACTTAGCCTCCAATGTGAGCAAACCAACCAATCTAAACCCCATCATTTCAAACATAATGAACAAAATACAATGCGGAAGAGTTAAAACTCATTAATAAAAATAGATTAATAACTTCTAAAACTCAAACACTTATTATTATACCCAAAATCTGGAAGTCATCATCACAAGAACATCTATCCTCGAATTACTAATTCTAAGAGTATCTAGAAAGCTAAAATAATATAAAGCTACTCCATGCCGGAACTTCAAGGCATCAAGACATGAAGAAGAAGATCCAGTCCAAGCTAGAACCGTTAGCTCACCTTGAAATCCGATGTAATGAAGACTAGCTAGACTTGCGGTTGAGTTGAAGACGACCGTACGTTTGCTGTACTCCACAAATAACAAAGAAAGAAACATACAAGTAGGGGTCAGTACAAAACACAGGTACTGAGGAGATATCACCGGCCAACTCAAAATAGAAACAATATATATCAGATAATATCATAAAATCAACTACAATACTCAACATGCGACATTTACAATTACCATAACCCTTGGTCACAACACCAAGCACATCAATGAGGACTCACGCCTCCCCATCATACTCATTTGGGAATTAGGTTCATTAAATTGAGTATATTAACATCTTTCAAGATTCATTATCTTTATCCCTCTCGTGTCGGTACGTGACACGCCGATCCTCATATACTATCCTGGTACCGGAACGTGGCACCCGATCCATAAACTATCCTGGTGTCAGAACGTGACACTATGATCCTCGTATACTATCCTGGTGTCGGAACGTGACACTCCGATTCTCATATACTATCCTGGTGTCGGAACGTAACACTTTGATCCTCATATACTATCCTGGTACCGGAACGTGGCACCCGATCCATAAACTATCCTGGTGTCGGAACGTGACACTCCGATCCTCATATACTATCCTGGTGTCGGAACGTGATACTCCGATCCTCATATACTATCCTGGTACCGGAACGTGGCACCCGATCTATAAACTATCTTGGTGTCGAAACGTGACACTCCGATCCTCATATACTATCCTGGTGTTAGAACGTGACACTCCGATCCTCATATATTATCCTGGTACCGGAACGTGGCACCCGATCCATAAACTATCCTGGTGTCGGAACGTGACACCGGATCCCCTAATCTCACTACATGTTCATCAAGCCTTCTTTTCTACCAAGGCATCATCATTAACAAAGTAGATTAGGGTTTTTCAAGATTTAGGATTCAATAGCTTCATCACGCTTATTTTATCACAATTATATAATCACATTCATGCAAGCATACAATTAAGCATATAGAAGGGTTTACAACACTACCCAATACATATCATTCGCTATTAAGAGTTTACTACGAATAGCATCAAAAACCATAACCTACCTCTACCGAAGATTCGTGATCAAGCAAGCAATTTCCCAAGCCTTTTCGTTTTCCTCTTCGTTCTTCTTCTCTCTCTCTTGATCGATCTCCCTCTCTTGTTCGTTCTATTTTTCTTATTCAAATCCTCTTTCTTTTACCCTAATTAGCATATAATTAAGTATAAAAGATGGTGAATAACCCATTAATTAATTCAAGATTATCTCTTTTAACCCTTAAGTAGTTAAATTATTAACCTTAACCCACTAAATTTATAATTATAGCAGGAATAGTCCAAAACGTCCCTTAAAATATTTAAAGAAATCCGACCCCGCCTGGGATTACGCAACTTGTGACGGGCCGTCGCGCCTGTGACGGTCCGTCCTGCTGCTTCCGTCACAGAGTTCAGAGATTCGAATTTACTGAAGGGCCTGTGACGGCCCGTCATGCCTGTGACGGTCCGTCCTGCCACTTCGTCACGAAGTTCAGAGAGTTGATTTCAGTACCCAAATTTCAGAATTCTAAGTGTTTTGGAACGAGACCCCCTCGACGGTCCGTCGGGCCCGTGACGGGTTGTCGTGGGTTCTGTCGTCTCAACCAGTTTTTCCAGAAATAAAATCTGCTACTCAAAACGACTAAACAGGTCGTTACAATAGATACCAATTTACCCATCGTTCGTCCTCGAACGATCATAAGAAGAAAAACAAGAGCGAAAGGGAGTACCTGAATCTGTAAACAGGTGTGGGTATCTTTCTTGCATATCTGCCTCCTTCTCCCAAGTGGCTTCTTCAACTGGTCGACTCTTCCATTTAACTTTGATGGATGCAATCTCTCTTGACCTTAACTTGCGGACTTCTCTATCTAGAATAGCAACAGGTTCCTCCTCATAAGACAAATTCTCATCAAGCAGAACTGAATCTCAACGAATGATGTAGTTTCCATCCCCATGGTACCTTTTCAACATAGAAACATGAAATACCGGATGCACTCCGGACAGTCCTGGGGGCAAGGCTAATTCATAAGCTACTTTCCCCACGCGCTTCAGAACTTCAAATGGTCCAACATACCTTGGGCTTAGCTTACCTCTTTTACCAAACCGCATCACCCCTTTCATGGGCGAAACCTTCAGCAAGACTTGCTCACCCTCCATAAACTCCAAGTCTCTAACCTTTCGATCTGCATATTCCTTTTGCCTACTTTGCGACGCTAAAAGTTTTTGTTGAATATATTTCACTTTCTCTAATGAATCCCTCAAAAGGTCAGTACCCCAAGGTCTAACCTCAAATGCATCAAACCAACCAATGGGAGACCTACATCTCCTCCCATACAATGCTTTGAATGGAGCCATATCAATACTTGAGTGATAGCTATTATTGTATGAAAACTCTGCTAAGGGTAAGAAGTTATCCCAATGACCACCAAATTCTATCACACATGCACGAAGAATATCCTCCAACACTTGAATCGTTCGCTCAGACTGACCATCGGTCTGAGGGTGAAATGCAGTACTAAGGTCCAACCTAGTACCTAATTCAGCATGCAATGTTCTCCAAAACTTAGAAGTAAACTGCGTACCTCTATCTGATATGATGGAGAGTGGAACTTCATGCAATCGAACGATTTCTGAGATATAGATTTTGGCTAACTTTTCTGCATTGTAGGTCACCTTGAATGGAATGAAGTGAGCAGACTTAGTTAACCTATCAACAATCACCCAAATGGAGTCATACTTACCCAATGTCTTTGGAAGACCAGCCACGAAGTCCATTGCAATTCTCTCCCACTTCCATTCAGGAATGGGCATTCTCTGAAGTGTTCCTCCGGGCCTCTGGTGTTCATACTTTACTTACTGACAATTGGGACATCTGGCAACGAAATCAACAATGTCACGTTTCATTCTACTCCACCAAAAGTGTTGCTTTAGGTCACGGTACATCCTGGTTGCACCAGGATGTATAGAATATACGGAACTATGAGCCTCTGTGAGAATAGTGTGGATCAAATCATCAACACGGGGCACACATACCCTTCCCTTAATTCTCAAAACACCTTCCTCATCCATTATTGCTTCTTTAGCCTCTCCTCGCAACACCATATCCCGAATTCGGCTTAGTTTCTCATCGTCGAACTGTTTTCCCTTGATCTTGTCAAGAAAAGAAGATCTCGCCTCCACACTGGCCAGAAATCCTCCCTTCTCATTTACTTCTAACCTCATAAAGTCGTTAGCCAGAGTCTGAATCTCTCTAGCCAATGGGCGTCTAGAAACTTGTAAGTGGGCTAAACTACCCATGCTCCCTGCTTTTCTACTTAAGGCATCTGCCATAACATTAGCCTTTCCCGGATGATACAAAATAGTGATGTCGTAGTCCTTCAGTAGTTCCATCCATCTCCTATGTCTCAAGTTCAAATCTTTCTGAGTAAAGACGTACTGTAGGCTACGATGATCCGTGTAGACTTCACACTTAACCCCATATAAATAATGTCTCCATTGCTTTAATGCAAACACTACCGCAGCCAACTCCAAATCATGGGTCGAATAGTTACGTTCATGCACCTTTAATTGCCTCGAAGCATAAGCAATTACATTCTTCTCTTGCAATAGTACTGCACCTAAACCCGAATAGGATGCATCACAATAGACAATGAAATTCTTACCTTCGATGGGCAAGGTGAGAATTGGTGCAGTAGTCAACACTCTTGAGCTTCTGAAAGCTTTTTTCACACTCGTCCGACCATACGAATGGAACATTCTATTTAGTCAAGCTTGTCAATTGGGAAGCAATAGAAGAGAACCCCTTGACAAATCGGCGGTAGTAGCTAGCTAAACCAACAAAGCTCCTTACTTCAGACACATTAGTAGGTCTTACCCAATTCCTCACTGTTTCAATCTTAGATGGATCCACCATCACTCCATCCTTAGAAACCACGTGTCCCAAGAAGGACACTGAATCTAGCCAAAACTCACACTTGGAGAATTTGGCATAAAGCTTTTTCTCCCTCAACATTCCCAATACAATTCTCAAGTGCTCCTCATGTTCCTTCTTGCTCTTTGAGTATACCAATATATCATCGATGAATACGATGACAAAGAGATCCAGATATGGCTTATAAATCCCATTCATCAAGATCATGAAAGCAGCAAGGGCATTCGTAAGCCCAAAAGACATTACTAAGAACTCATAATGCCCATACCTGGTCCGAAAAGCAGTCTTGGGCACATCCGTTGCCCGTATTTTTAATTGATGGTAACCAGATCTCAAGTTGATTTTTTAGAAAGTACAAGCACCTTGTAACTGATCGAACAAATCATCGATGCGAGTAAGAGGATACTTGTTCTTAACTGTTACCTTATTCAGTTGTCTGTAGTCGATGCACATCCGAAAGCTTCCATCCTTCTTCTTCACAAACAATACAGGAGCACCCCAAGGAGATGCACTTGGTCTAATGAATCCCTTTCCTAACAATTCTTGAAGTTGAGCCTTTAACTCTCTCAACTCCGCGGGAGCCATTCTATAAGGGGGTATAGAAATGGGGCGAGTACCCGGTTCAAGATCAATGCAGAAGTCAATATCTCTATCCGGTGACATACCAGGAAGGTCTGCGGGAAATACATATAGAGCTCACGAACTATCGAAACCGACTCGATTGAAGGTACTTGGGTAGTGTCATCCCTGAGATGTGCCAAGAAAGCTAAACACCCCTTACCAACCATCCTCTTAGCACGAAGAAAGGAGATGATACGAACCGGAGTGGAAGTGTAGTCGCCCTCCCACACTAACGGATCTGTCCCAGGCTTGGCTAACATTATAGTTTTAGCATTACAATCCAAGATTGCAAAGTTTGGAGAAAGCCAAATCATACCCAGAATTACATCGAAGTCAACCATTTCTAAGATAACCAAGTCTACATGAGTATTGCTCCCCACAAAAGTCAACAGACCAGACCTATATACTTTTTCAACTATCACAGACTCACCCACCGGAGTAGAAACACGAATAGTCATGTCAAGCAATTCACAATGTAAATTAAGACCATTAGCAAATGAGGAAGATACATAAGAAAATGTGGATCCAGGATCAAACAATACAGAAGCCATGCAATCACAAACCAAAAGATTACCTGTGATAACAACATCAGATGTCTCCGCTTCAGACCGCCCAGGGAAGGCGTAACAATGGGCCCTATCACCTGTTTGCCCGTTGCCCCTACCATGCTGTGCCGCAGTAGTTCCAGTTTGCCCACCACCCCGGTTGGTGTGGTGACCACCATTACCTCGTCCACCATGTTCTCCAGAATAACGGCCTCTTCCATGACTACCTCTACCTCTAGCTATTGGGGGTCTATAACTCTGTTTTGGACAATACATCTTAATGTGTCTAGTCTCCCCACATCCATAACATTCTCCTGATTCAAGCATAGGTCTCTCAGAGAAGTGTTGACCGGTCTGAGGTGGACCCCCAACTACAGTCTGTAGTGAAGACTGAATTGGTCGGACTGAGTAACCTCCTGAACCCTGTCCTCTAGAGTAAGAACCATTAAACTCACCTTCCTTTCGAAACCTTTTTGATGTCGACGCCATGGTGAAGTCATCTGGCTTCACTCCTTCCACCTCTATCACGAAGTCTACCACTTCTTGAAAGAATTTTGCCGTAGCCACTACCTGTAAGGCTGAAATCCGCAATTCTGACCTCAACCCCTTCACAAAACGACGAATCCGCTCTTGTGGACTGAAACAAAGTTGGGTGGCATACCTGGATAATGCACGAAACTTAGCCTCATATGCAGTAACCGACATCCTATCTTGCTCCAGGCTCAAGAACTCATTTCTTTTCCTATCCTCAAAGTTCGGGGGATGTACTTTTCCATAAACAAGCTAGAGAATGATGCCCAAGTCATAGGTGGTGCCTCTGCTGGTTGGCACTCAACATGTGACCGCCACCACATTTTGGCGTTCCCTTGAAACTGATAAGTCACAAACTCAACACCAAACCGTTCTACTATACCCATCTTGTGTAGTAGCTCATGACAGTCAACCAAAAAATCGTAGGCATCCTCAGATTCATCACCCTTGAAGACTGGAGGTTTCAATTTCAAGAACTTACTGAAAAGTTCATGCTGGTCATTTGTCATTATAGGCCCTGTAGTCAGATGAGGAAACGTGCCTATTTCCAATGAGGCATCCATGCGGGGAGCCACAGTAGCCGCATGTTGTACCTTCGGAACCTGAGGTGCTGGTGCAGAAAACACTGGAGGTGTCTGGCCTTGATCAGATAACCCGCTAAGATATGAAAGAACCTGATTGACCATCTCTGGGGTAGGTTGGGGTGGTAATTCCTCATTTTGTACTTGCTCATTTCCCCATCCTTCCCCTCTCTTACCACTTCCTCAGCCGGTGGAGGAGTCACCGCCCTATTACCAGATGGGCTAGGTGCTTGTCCTCTTCTTCTAGAGGACGTCTTCCCACGACCTCTTCCACGGCCTCTGGTCACTACTCCTCTTCGAGCCACAGCCCCAGTGGCTGGCTCAGACGCTTCTTGTATTGCCGATGTTGGTGGTAGCGCAGTCGTTGTTGCTCTAGTTCTAACCATCTGCGAAATAGAGTGAAGATGGTCAGATACCAATTTGTATCACCTAGATACCAATTGGATCCAAGTAATAGCACGAAAGAAGAAAAGAAAGAATGGAGTTTTCCTAAAGTCTTATAGCCTCTCAAAGAAAATTAAAGGCGTCCCCCTACCGTTCCGTAAGACTCTACTAGACTCGTTCTTGTGTGATGAGATCAACGAACCTAATGCTCTGATACCAAGTTTGTCACGACCCAAAACGGGTCACGAGTGGCACCCACACTAAGCCTCCTATGTGAGCGAACCAACCAATCTAAACCCCATCATTTCAAACACAATGAACAAAATACAATACGGAAGAGTTAAAACTCATTTATAAAAATAGATTAATAACTTCTAAAACTCAAACACTTATTATTATACCCAAAATCTGGAAGTCATCATCACAAGAACATCTATCCTCGAATTACTAATTCTAAGAGTATCTAGAAAGCTAAAATAATATAAAGCTAGTCCATGCCGTAACTTCAAGGCATTAAGACATGAAGAAGAAGTTCCAGTCCAAGCTAGAAGCGTTAGCTCACCCTGAAATCCGGTGTAATGAAGACTGGCTAGTCTTGCGGTTGAGTTGAAGACGACGGTACGTTTGCTGTACTCCACAAATAACAAAGAAAGAAACATACAAGTAGAGGCCAGTACAAAACACAGGTACTGAGTAGATATCATCGGCCAACTCAAAATAGAAACAGTATATATCAGATAATATCATAAAATCAACTACAATACTCAATATGCGGCATTTACAATTACCATAACCCTTAGTCACAACACCAAGCACATCAATGAGGACTCACGCCTCCCCATCATACTCATTTGGGAATTAGGTTCATTAAATTGAGTATATTAACATCTTTCAAGATTCATTATCTTTATCCCTCTCGTGTCGGTATGTGACACTCCGATCCTCATATACTATCCTGGTACCGGAACGTGGCACCCGATCCATAAACTATCCTGGTGTCGGAACGTGACACTCCGATCCTCATATACTATCCTGGTGTCGGAACGTGACACTCCGATCCTCATATACTATCCTGGTGTCGGAACGTGACACTCCGATCCTCATATACTATCCTGGTACCGGAACGTGGCACCCGATCCATAAACTATCCTGGTGTCGGAACGTGACACTCCGATCCTCATATACTATCCTGGTGTCGGAACGTGACACTCCGATCCTCATATACTATCCTGGTACCGGAACGTGGCACCCGATCCATAAACTATCCTGGTGTCGGAACGTGACACTCCGATCCTCATATACTATCCTGGTGTCGGAACGTGACACTCCGATCCTCATATACTATCCTGGTACAGGAACGTGGCACTTGATCCATAAACTATCCTAGTGTCGAAACGTGACACTCCGATCCTCATATACTATCCTGGTGTCGGAACGTGACACTCCGATCCTCATATACTATCCTGGTACCGGAACGTGGCACCCGATCCATAAACTATCGTGGTGTCGGAACGTGACACTCCGATCCTCATATACTATCCTGGTGTCTGAACGTGACACTCAGATCCTCATACACTATCTTGGTAATGGAACGTGGCACCCGATCCATAAACTATCCTGGTGTCGGAACGTGACACTCCGATCCTCATATACTATCCTGGTGTTGGAACGTGACACTCCGATCCTCATATACTATCCTGGTACCGGAATGTGGCACCCGATCCATAAACTATCCTGGTGTCGGAACGTGACACTCCGATCCTCATATACTATCATGGTGTCGGAACGTGACACTCCGATCCTCATATACTATCCTGTTACCGAAACGTGGCACCCGATCCATAAACTATCCTGGTGTCGGAACGTGACACTCCGATCCTCATATACTATCCTGGTGTCGGAACGTGACACTCCGATCCTCATATACTATCCTGGTGTCGGAACGTGACACTCCGATCCTCATATACTATCCTGGTACCGGAACGTGGCACCCGATCCATAAACTATCCTGGTGTCGGAACGTGACACTCCGATCCTCATATACTATCCTGGTGTCGGAACGTTACACTCCAATCCTCATATACTATCCTGGTACCGGAACGTGGCACCCGATCCATAAACTATCCTGGTGTCGGAACGTGACACCGGATCCCCTAATCTCACTACATGTTCATCAAGCCTTCTTTTCTACCAAGGCATCATCATTAACAAAGTAGATTAGGGTTTTTCAAGATTTAGGATTCAATAGCTTCATCATGCTTATTTTATCACAATTATATAATCACATTCATGCAAGCATACAATTAAGCATATAGAAGGGTTTACAACACTACCCAATACATATCATTCGCTATTAAGAGTTTACTACGAATAGCATCAAAAACCATAACCTACCTCCACCGAAGATTCGTGATCAAGCAAGCAATTTCCCAAGCCTTTTCGTTTTCCTCTTCGTTCTTCTTCTCTCTCTCTTGTTCTTTCTATTTTTCTTATTCAAACCCTCTTTCTTTTACCCTAATTAGCATATAATTAAGTATAAAAGATGGTGAATTAACCCATTAATTAATTCAAGATTATCTCTTTTAACCCTTAAGTAGTTAAATTATTAACCTTAACCCACTAAATTTATAATTATAGCAGGAATAGTCCAAAACGTCCCTTAAAATATTTAAAGAAATCCGACCCCGCCTGGGATTACGCAGCTTGTGACGGGCCGTCGCGCCTGCGACGGTCCGTCCTGCTGCTTCCGTCACAGAGTTCAGAGACTCAAATTTACTGAAGGGCCTGTGACGGCCCGTCATGCCTGTGAATGAGTAAATTCCACCCCAACACTCTCTGGAGTCAAGCGTAGGTCTCTCAGAGAAGTGTTGACCGGTCTGAGGTGGACCCCCAACTACAGTCTGTAGTGAAGACTGAATGGGGCGAACTGAGTAACCTCCGGAACCTTGTCCTCTAGAGTAAGAACCATTAAACTCGCCTCCCTTTCGAAACCTTTTTGATGTCGATGTCGTGGTGAAGTCATCTGGCTTCACTCCTTCCACCTCTATCACGAAGTCTACCACCTCTTGGAAGGATTTTGCCGTAACCGCTACCTGTAAGGCCGAAATCCGCAACTCTGACCTCAACCCCTTCACAAAACGACGAATCCGCTCTTGTGGACTGAAACAAAGTTGCGTGGCATATCATGATAATGCACGAAACTTAGCCTCATATGCATTGACCGACATCCTACTTTGCTCTAGGCTCAAGAACTCATCCCTTTTCCTATCCCTCAAAGTTCGGGGGATATACTTCTCCATAAACTAGAGAATGAGGCCCAAGTCATAGGTGGTGCCTCTGTCGGTTGACACTCAATATGTGACCGCCACCACATTTTGGCGTTCCCTTGAAACTGATAACTCACGAACTCGACACCAAACTGTTCTACTATACCCATCTTGTGTAGTATCTCATGACAGTCAATCAGAAAATCGTAAGCATCCTCAGATTCAGCACCCTTGAAGACTGGAGGTTTCAATTTCAAGAACTTACTGAAAAGTTCATGCTGATCATTTGTCATTATAGGCCCCGTATTCAGACGTGGAAATGTGCCTATTTCCAATGGAACATCCATGCGGGGAGCCATAGTAGTCGCATGTTGTACCTCCGGAGCCTGAGGTGCTGGTGCAGAAAACACTGGGGGTGTCTGGCCCTGATCAGATAACCCGCTAAGATAAGCCAGAACCTGATTGATCATCTCTGGGGTAGGTTGGGGTGGCATTTACTCATTCTGTACTTGCTCATTCACCCCAACCTACCCCAAATCCGGGCCGCGACTGGCACCCACACTTACCCTCCTATGTGAGCGAACCAACCAATCTAAACCTTAACATTTCAATATAATATCAACATAAAGTAATGCGGAAGACTTAAACTCATTAAATAAAGACCAATTCATTAACTTCTAAAATTCAACATCTATTATTCCCCAAAATCTGGAAGTCATCACAAGAACATCTACGATCAAACGACTAAACTAAGAATATTCTAAAAGCTAAAAATACATAAGAAGCTAGTCCATGCCGGAAGTTCAAGGCATCAAGACTTGAAGAAGAAGATCCAGTCCAAGCTAGAAGCATTAGCTCACCCTGAATTTCCGATGTAGCAAGACTGGCTTGAATTACTGTTGAGTTGAAGACGATGACACGTTTGCTGCACTCCACAAATAAACAAGAAGAGAACATAAAAGTAGGGGTCAGTACAAAACACGGGTACTGAGTGGATATCATCGGCCAACTCAAAATAGAAATCAATATATACCAAGTAATATCATAAAATCAACTATGATACTCAACATGTAGCAACAACAAATACTATATCATTAACAATTACCGTCAAGTTCACACATGAGGACTCAAGCCTCGATACCATACTCATTTGGGAATCATGTTCATTAGATTGAGTATATTAACATCTTTCAAGATTCATTATCTTTATTTCTCTTGTGTCGGTACGTGACACTCCGCTCCCTCATATTCATTAATCCTCTTGTGTCGGTACGTGACACTCCGATCCCTCATATTCATTAATCCTCTTGTGTTGGTACGTGACACTCCAATCCCCTAAATCTACGTGTCGGTTCGTGAGACCCGATCTCCTAAATCTACGTGTCGGTTCGTGACACCCGATCCCCTAAATCTATATGTCGGTTCGTAATACCCGATCCCCTAATTCTACGTGTCGGTTCATGACACCCGATCCCCTAATTCTACGTGTCGGTTCGTGACACCCGATCTCCTAATTCTACATGTCGGTTCGTAACACCCGATCCCCTAATTCTACGTGTCGGTTTATGACACCCGATCCCCTAAATCTCCTTCCATCGATTCATCAAGCCTTCTTTCTTACCAAGGCATCATCAATCTCATTACTTTCGTTCATCAAGCCTTCTCCCTTACCAAGGCATCATCATTAAATAGAGATTAGGTTTTTATCAAGATTTGGGATTCAATAACTTCATCATGCTTAATATAATCACAATTATATAATCACGTTCATGCATGCATACAATTAAGCACATAGCAGGGTTTACAATACTACCAATACATATCATTCTCTATTAAGAGTTTACTATGAGAGCATGAAAACCATAACCTACCTCCATCGAAGATTCGTGATCAAGCAAGCAATTTCCCAAGCTTTGTGTTTTTCCTCTCGTTCGATCCTCTCTCTCGTTCAACTTTCTCTCTCTTTCTCTTGTTCTTTCTATTTTCTTTATTCAAACCCTCTTTCTTTTACCCTAATTAGTATATAATTAAGAATAAAAGATGGCAATAATAACCCACTAATTAACTTAAGGTTACCTCTTTTAACCCCCAAGTAATTAGACTTATTAACATTAACCCACTAACTTTATAATTAAGGCAAGAATAGTCAAAAACGTCCCTTAAAACGTATCAAGAAATCCGACTTCCACTGGGATTATGCAACCTGTGACGGGCCGTCGTGCCTGCGACAGTCCGTCCTGCAGGTCGTCGCAAAGTTCAGAGACCCAAATTTCCACCAAGGGTCTGTGACGGTTCGTCACACCTGTGACAGTCCGTCCTGCCATTTCGTTACAAAGTTCAGAGAGTCAATTTCAGCACCCAAATTTCAGAATTTCTAAGTGTTTTGGGACGAGACACCCTCGACGGTCCGTCGTGCCCATGACGTTCCGTCGTGGGTTCCGTCGTCTCAGCCTGTTTTTTCAGAAATAAAATTTGCTGCTCAAAACGACTAAACAGGTCGTTACAGGAATAAACTTAGCATATATTTCATTAATATAATTTAATAGTAGAAATTTAATATCCTATTTTATATGCACAATATGAAGCATGGTAGTTTGACCAATTTAAGTAGGCAATCTCCTAATTAAGACAGTAATAACTCTAAATTCAAATCCAAACAATACACAACCTAAATAAATATATGACAAAAGTTTATTCTTTTTGCACACAATCTAACAAATTATTAATGAATATGCAGGTGATGATTACGAAAAAGATCTCTCAAAAATAAAAATAAGTGTTGCCACCAAGAAAAAAGCAAAAGAAATAGAAGTATTAGGTGAAGAAAAAGAAAAAAGTGAAGATTTGAGATTATGGTAGCCCATTATATGACTCACGAATTAGTAAGGAATAAAGTGCATACACAACTCCCATGCGCCTTAGAAGGTGCAAGTGGACCTGCGACTTACAAGTATCATGTCACCTTGCGCCTTGTAAGACACATGTTAGGCTGCATATACAATTTCAAGAGTCATCCTTCTATCTTAATGTTTTGCTTTTGGTTTCAAACTTTTTTTTGTTGGCTTTTCGAAATTTATTCTCAATCTTTTTGTCCTTCTGGATCTGGACTCTAATTTTATTTGCATTTTTAGATAAATATTTAGTAATAAAAATGATGTGGGTACTTAAGAGGTATGAAGAGGTGTCTGACCAAATTATAAATAAGGACAAAAATTTATTTTATCTGCATGAAGAAACACCTCCTGCGATGGGAATGAGATCGAAAAAACTCACGCGTATAAAAAAAACTATCCCTTTTACATACCTAGAATGTACTATTTATTATGGAAAGAAGATCAAGGTACACTATAAAGATATAATAAGGGAAAGGACAAAAATGATCACGGGCTGACAGAATGAGTGCTTATCCTATGGAGGATGACATGTGTTGATCGCACACGCTCTACAATATATGTCAGTGTATCTTCTATCAACCATGAACCCTACCAGAGGAATCATAAAACAAGTGCACCAAGCTTTTGCTAAGTTTTTTTGGTACAAAACAGGGGGAGAAAGGGGAAAACATTGGATTGCGCGGAAGGATTTATGTTTTCCTAAGATAGAACGGAGAGTGGGTTTTGAGATCACTCCATGAAGTAACTAAGCGCTATTTAAGAGGCTATGGTAGAGATTTAGGGTCTCGATAGGATCTTATGGAGTATATTTATGTGGAACAAATAATGTAAATATCAACACTTGATTATTGCGAGAGCTAGATGAGCTTCACGTGCATGGAAAAAATAATAGAGGTAAGAGATGAGACTGAACATGAGATACGGATAAATGAAAGATACCATGGCAATTAACAATTCAGATTGAAGAAATAAAATAGCTCATAAGACAACTACAAATTATGATTAAGCATCTATTTAGAGAAGCAAATCAACTTGTAGACAAGCTAGCAAATGTGGTATTGAATCAACAGATTACCTTAGCTGCTAATAATTTTTCACAACTTTCAATAGAATGTAGAAAATTACTAAATAGTGACACTACACAAATCTCTAATCTAAGAATTAGAGACAGTTGAATAAACAATATTCAATGATGTATAGATTACCTTAGCCAGTTTTATCAATCTACAAGGCTTCAAAAATGTGAGAAATTTAAGCGACCTAAAAAATGTTATGTGCTTACCAAAAGGAGTCACCAACAAAATTCGAGGGCCAGAGGGACGGGTATGAATTGGGAGAACTGATCTTGAGGAGGAGGAGTAAAAAAGGAAGCGTCTGAGCATCGCAGATATCTCCATCACTATCTACCTCATCAGCAAAAGAACGATTTAATGGATGAAGTTTCAAGAGGAACAACACAATAGAATGAAAAAGTGAAGATGAAGGCTTACACAGTGCTCACTCAACTAAGAGTCATGACTAGACACCTCTGTCGAATCCAAAAAATTCCACGATATCCATCGGATAACAACTCTACTACTTAAGAGAGAAAGAAACAGGAGAAGAAGAGCCCAACTAGAAAGAAGGGATGAGAGGAAATGCACATGCCTTTGTGAGTTGATTCTCTACTCATTAATAAACCACTACCCAAAAGGGGAATTGATGATCCCCAGATGAAGAAGACATACTGCTTAGTTGATAAACTCTCTCAGAGGATATATGGAGGCGAAAATGAGGAGAATGTCGAATTAGAAAACCCTACCTGAAGGGTCTTTTAAAAGAGGTTTCTAGAATTGGTCTAGGCTGAATTTCACTTTTATGTGAATTTTTTTTGGACTCAGTTTAGTCCAATATTGTACAAATTCATTCATCAATATAACGTCCATGACCAAAAATTGACCAAAAAAGGAGCAATAGGAATTTAAGGTAGAACTTAAATGGAAATTAAACATATCTATAATGAATTTTTAAAACACAATTAAAGTAGAAATAAATATATACAATGATACATACATTCATTATATGTATTACTCCAAGCATGTTATCCATTATAAGATTATGAGTTACATATTCAATATATGTATTATTCAAAACATGTTCTCTACTAAAAGTTGAATAAGTTACATATCTATGGTAAACAACTTAAAATTTATTTTAGATAAAGATAAACACACACACGCGCGCGCGCACGCGCACGCGCACACACTCACACAAATGTACTGTTCGAAACACATTTTTTGACCAAACACATGAGATAACAATACTTACTTCAAATACGATTAAATAAATACATCATATAATACATAGTTATACAGAAACAAGGGATTAAATATGATGCATCTTATGAACAACTCATAAACATGTATTTTGATTATGTGCAAATCACGTGTTTCAAGAGCATAATTCTTAATGAAAAATAATTTTCCATAAAAATATATTATTAATCGAAATTAATACGATAAGTAGTGTACTAATAAAAAGGGGAACAAAAAAGTAATATGATAAGTAGTGTACTAATAAAAAGGGGAACAAAAAAGTATATAGTGTTTTAAATAGATGGATCAAAATTTATGTATTGATACACAAGAGAATTTTAAATTTCAAAAAGACGGGTGCACCATTGTCAGGGGCGGCTCTGCCCATTTAAGTATAAGACAATCATTTTAGGCTCCTAAAACTGAGGGTCTCGTTTATTTTAGCAATACTAGATTATAGGTTTTTAATAAAGAAATTATTAAATATGATTTTTGGGAAAAAATGATATTAAAGGAAAGTTATTATAAATTTGATATATCTAGAGTAACATGTCAAAAGAAAAATTAAATACATTAGTTATATGAATTATCAATTGAAAAATATTATTAAAAGAAACCATTTATAAAAAATTATATATTTTATTTTGCATCTCAAGAAATTTTAAAAGTGCACTTTATAAAAACAAAATAAAATTTTTTCAATAAATAACAAACAATGATACTAGGAAAAAGCTACAAAAAATGTCAAACTACATATTATATTAATATAATATAGATACACTATATTTTATGGTATATTTAACTAATAAATAACAATATACAATTCACATTCGTAAAATTTTACTATTCCCACTTTTCACGCATTCTTTCCATTTCCCACTTTTTGAGCCTTTTTTCATTATTCCTAATTCAAATTTTTTATCCCCAAATCAATTCTGTTACTCCTAAATCAATTTCATCTCCTAGCAAGTTTCACAAAATCACAGACTTTTTGCCCATCAAATCCTCATAATTAATGAGTTTGCTCAATTTTCGGTGGTTAATTATTGTTGAGTTTCAACAAGGATATTCTAATCCCCCATTTTTTCCTTTTTTTTCTTTGAAGGTTTTATATAGTTCTACGTATATGGCATATTATTAAGGTTGAAGTTAGAAGTTGTATTCAATATTGCTATGCCGGAATCAATACTTTCTATTGTATTTGAATACCTTTACATTTTTCAAATTAGTATGTGAAGGATATGACTTCCAAATTAGTATATTGTGGCACACATATAACCATTGAATACTTATAGTGTGGAATACCATTACACTTTGAATATCTTCTCTTATATTTGAATACCATTAAATTTTTGAATTCATTTAGTGTATTTAAAGTTATGTTGTCATTTTGTTTTTTGAAGATGATTTTGTAGTAAGATGTAGTAATATGAATGTAGTGTAAGTTGAACTAGTAAATTTATGTGGAGGATATACCTTCCAAATTAGTATAATGTTACATAGGTATAACCACTGACTATTTACAGCGTGTCATACCATTACACTTTGAATACATCTACTATATTTGAATATCTTTTCATTTTTGAATACTTTCTAGTGTATTTAGAGTTATGTTGTCATTCTATTTTCTGAAGATGATTGTTGCAAATATTGTCATTCTCATAATATACTTTTTTAAAAAACAATATATTATTTATTAAGTAATGTATTTTCCTCATTTATTAGGGATTATGGGATATATTTGCTAGCATTTGCAGAGTACCTAAAGTGAGCTTAGGTTAAGGTATTCCAGCTCAATAACTTGATTCTGAGTTACAACGCATCAGATACGACACACTATTATGAAAATATGTAGTGAAGAAGATGAAAGAATGGGTTGTTAGCGAGAATGAGGCAACCAATGCTCAGGCCACCCGCAAGAATGGATAATAGTCAACGTGTTAGGATTGATTAGTTTTTTGACCTAGTTAATTTTGAACTTCTATCTTATAATTAAAACTAATATTTTTGTTTTTTTTTGTGAAACATTAGCAACCCTTTTATTTATATATGATCATGTTGCTTTACTGTTTTAATAACTACTTTGTTAAATTTTTTGTTGGGGTTGTTGCATTCAATGTAATGGTAGGAAGAGATAGATGTATGTTTGTATAAATGTGCAGTTCATCTGAAAACATATGCACATGAATATCTGCTTTTGGTAATTATCTGTTCAGCTGTGTATGTTTTTTATCAACATATTCAATAGTATAAATGTATACTAGAGTCTTTTTCATTTCAAAATATATGCAAGTATTACTATATTCATTTATTATCAATTATTATTTAAAGAAATTTGGATACTACATTCTTAAAAGGTATAAACATACAGTAAATGTTGATAGTAATTACATTATAATATGTTTTTAAAGTGATTTTTATCATACACCAAAGAAATATATAAGCGTATACATATTTTTATAAGTTGTATGTTATATCATATTAATCAATTTTTTCACTTCACTAGTATACCTGTTTTATATATGTATTCACCGACATATATCATCAAGTATAACTATATACACGTATTATTAGTAGTTTGAGTGTGTCAATACATATTAATAATATCAAATAGAGTATTGAGATACCATTCAAGTTAATTTCTAATTTAAGCAAGCAAACATAGAAACAAATATTTTAAAAGGTAAATAAGATTATTTTTATTCATTTATTCTACATAAGGATAATTAAGTAAAAATACATTTCAATAATGACATGTATTATGTCCTATGTATTCCGTGTTGCAGTTCGACATGAACTGCCTATTATGACCACGTTGCCCACATGTACTACAAGAATTCGTACTCTTCCTTTAAGTTAACTCGCTAAATGACTTCTCCTGTTTCATTCTTTGGGCTTCCCGGAGGTTTTTTGTAGTTTGGTGGCAAAATAACTTTAGTAGAAATGTGTTCAGGTATATTCCGTTCACTTTGGATGAGGATACACAGGCACTTCATATGTTTATAATATTATATCTGGCTTGTAAAAGTCTGAAGAATGTTTTTTTGTTCAACACCCTCCAAACGCATGTGCGCACAATATTCCGTCAACTTGAAACCAGTTGCAATTGTAAGTCTTCTTTTCCAAGAATACAATATAGGTCTTCCCTTCATCACTTATTGAATAAATGTAATCACTTGACAGGAAAACCTAAAATCAACAAGTAATTTCATTTAGATATTCTATGCGAAAATATACATACATCAAATACTTAAATAAATGATTACATAATCAATTGAATACAAGAAATATTATTTTTCTCACAAAAAATAACCTTTCATTAATATATATACCGTCATAAATCAGAATACGAAGCGCATTCATTCAACACTATTCCATCAATACTATATTCTACATACCAATTCTCTTTACTCTATTTTTTGAAATAATAGATCAAAATTGTGATGGTAACCATTGAATTGTATTTTTCTTAGGCTTAGAAAGAGCAAACATAATTTTTATTTTTAAACAGATAATAATTCTAAAAGGTAGTGGTCAATTACATATTTAAAGTGCCAAATTAGTGGGTTTAAGGGCTACAAAAAAGCATTGTTAATTACATTAACTAATTAACCTTATATAGCAGGAAATTAATTAAATTGTATTTTTGTATTAAAAAAATGACATATGTATGGATATAGCCATTTTGTAACACAAAGTGTAGCTATTATTTGTAAATATGAAATTTATAACTATTTCAATTCGCAACTACTTTTCCATATAATTTGCTATCTATAGCAATTTCTCCGAGCGACATTTCTACTTAATCGAATTACATGTTCCTTTAAAGGACAAGAAAATGGCGGTCTGCTTCTTCGGCTGTTGTTACTGAGCTCTTGTTTCTTATTTGTATAAAGATACATACAAATCAAAGCATATATTTTCTATCCCCATTTACACTATTTTTTCTTAAAATCTCTCACCCGAATCAGTTTCCTTTCACCCACATTATTTTTGAATTTTTAATTTTTTTCTCTCCCCAATATACACAATTTTCTCCTAAATTGTCTCACCCAAATTAGTTTCCTCTCACCAACATTATTTTTGAATTTTGAATTGTCGCAATTACCCTCCCCAATGTGCTATTAAAATTTCAGGTAACCACCAAGAACATGTCGAGAACAATTTTATATGTTTTTTCTTTGAATTCTGTATAATTTTTTTTAAAAAGATCATGAGTTTTCATATATATATATATATATATATAGATTCAACTAACACGAATTTTATTTATATACATATTACACGTATTTACATATACAATTGAACAACACAACAAAAAAACGTATACTTATAGAAATTACAGCTAATACTATTCCTTATTTGCATATAGTTTTCACATATACACTTAAACAAAGAACACGTACATATACAAATTACAGCTATATGCACATATACAATGGACTAGCCTAACAAAAAACACATATGCATATAAAAATAACATTTAATATACAAACCTAGTCATCATAATTAAAGACGAACATGGTTGTCTACATATAAACATACAGAAAAAATTGAAACGTTTTATATACAATTTAGCCAATTGAATAAATAAATTTATACAAAACTGAACAATTTGTATTTAAATTGAATGTATGTAGCGAATTATACAAATCAAAAGCTCCATAGCAAACATAAAATTTGCCATGAGGCGCAATTAGGCAAACTATAACTATAACGATGCCTTTAGCAAGGCACACCATTAGTAAATTTTAGTTTTTAATTTTTGTATCAAGATTCATGATGAAAATAGTATTCAAATTGTTTCACGAGAAAATTGCATCGTGAACAAATTTTGTGAGATATTCAGAAAAGGAACAAGTATCATAATATTGTCATAAAATTTGTCATGGAAAAGACATATGATATAGAGTCTTGGATTTTTCTAATAAAGTTCTACCAAAGTTTGGTTTCTTAGAGTTTATATTGACATGATTTGGAGGCTTTAGCAAACGAAAATCGTCAAAATGAGAGTTATGCTCGCTTCGGGGTTTGTTTGACCTTCAAAATGGGTCAGAAGTGTCACGACCCAAACAGTGGCACCCACATTTATCCTCCTATGTGAGCGAACCAACCAATCCAAACCCCAACATTTTAACCATAGTAAACAGAATACAATGCGGAAGACTTAAAACTCATTAATAAAAATAGATTAATAACTTCTAAAACTCAAACACTTATTGTTATACCCAAAATCTAGAAGTCATCATCACAAGAACATCTATCCTCAAATTACTAAAGCTAAGAGTATCTAAGAAACTAAACATAAATAATAGCTAGTCTATGCCAGAACTTCAAGGCATCAAGACATGAAGAAGAAGATCCAGTCCAAGCTAGAAGCTTTAGCTCACCCTGAAATCTGGTGTGACGAAGACTGGCTAGAGTTGCGGTTGGGTTGAAGACGACGGTGCGTTTGCTGCACTCCACAATGAACAAGAAGAAAACATACAAGTTGGGGTCAGTACAAAACACAGGTACTGAGTAGATATCATCGGCCAACTCAAAATAGAGAACAGTATATATCAGATAATATCATAAAATCAACTACAATACTCAACAGGTAGCAACAACAAGTACTATAATCATTAATAAGTACACCAAGTACACCCATGAGGATGCAAGCCTCCATACCATACTCATTTGGGAAATAGGTTCATTAAATCTGAGTATATTACCGTAAATTAAGATTCACTCTCTTTATTCCTCTTGTATCGGAACGTGACACTCCGATCCCCTAATACTACGTGTCGGTTTGTGACACCCGATCCCCCTATTACTACGTGTCGATTCGTGACACCCGATCCCCTTAATACTACGTGTCGATTCATGACACCCGATCCCCTAACCTCATTCTTTTAGTTCATCAAGCCTTCTTTTATACCAAGGCATCATCATTAACAAGAGGTTTTCAAGATTTAGGATTCAATAGCTTCATCAAGCTTATTTCATCACAATTATATCATCACATCCATGCAAGCATACAATTAAGCATATAGAAGGGTTTACAACACTACCCAATACATATCATTCGCTATTAAGAGTTTACTACGAATAGCATAAAAAACCATAACCTACCTCCACCAAAGATTAGTGATCAAGCAAGCAGATTCCCCAAAGCTTTGTTTTCCTCTTCGTTTCTCCTCTCTCTCGATAGTTCTTTTCTCCCTTTCTCTCTCTGTTCTTTCTATTTTTCTTATTCAAACCCTTTTTATTTTACCCTAATTAGCATATAATTAAGTATAAAAGATGACAAAAGTAACCCACTAATTAATTTAAGGTTATCTCCTTTAACCCTCAAGAAATTGGATTATTAAGATTCAACCACTAACTTTATAATTATAAGCAGGAATAGTCCAAAACGCCCCTTAAAATATTAAACAGAAATCCGACCCAGTCAGGGTTACGCAGACTGTGACGGCTTGTCGTGCCTGCGACGGTCCGTCCTGCTGCTTCCGTCACAAGGTTCAGAGACTTGATTTATTAAAGAGTCTATGACGGCCTGTCATGCCTGTGACGGTCCGTCCTGCCACTTCGTCATGAAGTTCAGAGAGTCGATTTCAGTACCCAAATTTCAGAATTCTAAGTGTTTTGGAACGAGACCCCCTCGACATTCCGTCGTGCCCATGATGGTCCGTCGTGGGATCCGTCGTCTCAGCCAATTTTTCCATAAATAAAATCTGCTGCTCAAAACGACTAAACAGGTCGTTACAAGAAGGGCCGGGAGGGCCAACCGGATGCATAGACAAGGTCTTGACGGACGTCCACAAAATTTTTTGGCATTTTTGACGTCGGAATCCGGATCATCCAAAAAATGGTTTGCTATAGCACACGAAAATCGTCGAAATAAGAGGTATGCTCACTTCGGGGCTCGTTTCACCTTCAAAATGAGTCGGAAGGGCCGTGAGGGCCAACCAAATGCATAGAAAAGGTCTTGACGGACGTCCAAAAAAAATTTGGAATTTTTGACGTCGGAATCCGGATCACCCAAAGAATGGTTTCCCATAGCACACGAAAATCGTCGAAATGAGGGGTATGCTCGCTTCGGGACTCGTTTGACCTTCAAAATGGGTCGGAAGGGCCATGAGGGCCAACCGAATATATAGACAAGATCTTGACGGACGTCCACAAAAAAATATGGCATTTTTGACGTCAGAATCCGGATCACCCAAAAAATGGTTTGCTATAGCACACGAAAATCGTTGAAATTAGGGGTATGCTCGCTTCGGGGCTCGTTTGACCTTCAAAATGGATCGGAAGGGCCGTGAGGGCCAACCATATACATAGACAAGGTCCTGACCGGCGTCCACAAAAAATTTGGCATTTTTGACATCGGAATCCGGATCACCCAAAAAATGGTTTGCTATAGCACACGAAAATCGTCGAAATGAGCGGTATGCTCGCTTCGGGGCTTGTTTGACCTTCAAAATGGGTCGGAAGGGCCGTGAGGGCCAACTAGATGCATAGAAAAGGTCTTGAAGGACGTCCACAAAAAAATTTGGCATTTTTGACTTCGTAATCCGGATCACCAAAAAAATGGTTTGCTATAGCACACGAAAATCATCGAAATAAGGGGTATGCTCGCTTCGGGGCTCGTTTGACCTTCAAAATGGGTCGGAAGGGCCGTGAGAGACAACCGGATGCATAGACAAGGTCTTGACGGATGTCCACAAAAAAAATTTGCATTTTTAACGTCGAAATCTGGATCACCCAAAAAATAGTTTGCTATAGTACACGAAAATCGTCGAAATGAGGGGTAGGCTCGCTTCGGGGCTCGTTTGACCTTCAAAATGGGTCAGAAGGGCCGTGAGGGCCAACCGGATGCATAAAAAAGGTTTTAACGGACGTCCACAAAAAAATTTGACATTTTTGACGTCGGAATCTGGATAACCCAAAAAATGGTTTGTTATAGCACACGAAAATCGTCGAAATGAGGGGTATGCTCGGTTCAGTGCTCGTTTGACCTTTAAAATGGGTCGGAAGGGCTGTGAGGGCCAACCGGATGCATCGACAAGGTCATGACGGACATCCAAAAAAAAATTGGCATTTTTGACATCGGAATCAAGATCACCCAAAAAATGGTTTGCTATGGCACACGAAAATCGTCAAAATGAGGGGTATGCTCGCTTCGAGGCTCGTTTGACCTTCAAAATGGGTCGGAAGGGCCGTGAGGGCCAACTGGATGCATAGACAAGGTCTTGACGGACGTCCACAAAAAAATTTGGCATTTTTGACGTCGAAATCCGGATCACCCAAAAAATGGTTTGCTATAGCACACGAAAATCGTCGAAATGAGGGGTATGCTCGCTTCGGGGCTCGTTTGACTTTCAAAATGGATTGGAAGGTCCGTGAGGGCCAACTGGATGCATAGACAAGGTATTGACGGATGTCCACAAAAAAATTTGGCATTTTTGACGCTGGAATCCGATCACCCAAAAAATGGTTTGCTATAGCACACGAAAATTGTCGAAATGAGCGTATGCTCGCTTCGGGGCTCGTTTGACCTTCAAAATGGGTCGGAAGGTCCATAAAGGCAAACCGGATGCATCGACAAGGTCTTGAAGGACGTCCACAAAAACAATTGGCATTTTTGACGTCGGAATCCGGATCACCCGAAAATGGTTTGCTATAGCACACGAAAATCGTCGAAATAAGGGTTATGCTCGCTTCGGGGCTTGTTTGACCTTCAAAATGGATGGAAAGGGACGTGAGGAAAACCTAATGCATAGACAAGGTCTTGAGGGACGTCCACAAAAAATTTGGCATTTTTGACGTCAGAATCCGAATAACCCAAAAAATGGTTTGCTATAGCACACGAAAATTGTCGAAATGAGGGGTATGCTCGCTTCGGGGCTCATTTGACGTCAAAATGGGTAGGAAGGGCCGTGAGGGCTAACCTGATGCATAGACAAGGTCTTGACGGATGTCCACAAAATTTTTTAGCATTTTCGATGTAAGAATCCGAATCACTCAAAAAATGGTTTGCTATAGCACACGAAAATCGTCGAAATGAGGGGTATGCTCGATTCGGTGCTCATATGACCTTCAAAAAGGGTCGAAAGGGCCGTGAGGGCCAACCTGATGCATAGACAAGGTCTTGACGGACGTCCACAAAAAAATTTGACATTTTTGACGTCGGAATCCGAATCACCCAAAAAATGATTTGCTATAGCACACAAAAATTGTCAAAATTAGGGGTATGCTCGCTTTGGAGCTCGTTTGAACTTCAAAATGGGTCGGAAAGGACGTGAGGGCCAAGCGGATGCATAGACAAGGTCTTGACGGACGTCCACAAAAAAATTTGGCATTTTTGACGTCGGAATCTGGATCACACAAAAAATGGTTTGCGATAGCACACGAAAATCGTCGAAATGAGGGGTATGCTTGCTTCGGGGCTCGTTTGACCTTAAAAATGGATCGGAAGGTCCGTGAGGTCCAACTGGATTCATCGACAAGGTCTTGACGGACGTCCACAAAAAAATTTGGCATTTTGACGCTGGAATCCGGATCACCCAAAATGGGTTTGCTGTAGCACACGAAAATCGTCGAAATGAGGGGTATGCTCGCTTCAGGGCTCGTGTGACCTTCAAAATGGTTCAGAAGGTCCGTAAGGGAAAACCGGATGCATAAACAATGTCTTGACGGACGTCCACAAAAAAATTGGCATTTTTGACGTCGGAATCTGGATCACCCAAAAAATGGTTTGCTATAGTACACGAAAATCGTTGATATGAGGGATATACTCGCTTCGGGACTCGTTTGACCTTCAAAATCGGTCGGAATGTCCGTGAGGGCCAACCGAATGCATCGACAAGGTTTTGACGGACGTCCACAAAAAAATTTCTTGCCGCTGGAATCCGGATCACCCAAAAAACAGTTTGCTATAGCACATGAAAATCATCGAAATAAGGGGTGTGCTCGCTTCACGGCTCGTTTGACATTCAAAATGGGTCGGAAGGTCCGTATGGGCAAACTGGATGCATAGACAAGGTCTTGACGGACGTCCACAAAAAAATTGGCATTTTTGACGTCAGAATCGGGATCACCCAAAAAATGGTTTGCTATAGCACACGAAAATCGTCAAAATAAGGAGTATGCTCGCTTCGGGGCTCGTTTGACCTTCAAAATGGGTCGGAAGGGCCGTGATGGCCAACCATATCCATAGAAAAGGTCTTGAAGGACGTCCACAAAAAAATTTGGCATTTTTGACGTCGGAATCTGGATCACCCAAAAAATGGTTTGCTATAGCACACGAAAATCGTCAAAATGAGGGGTATGCTCGCTTCAGGGCTCGTTTGACCTTCAAAATGTATGGAAAGGGACGTGAGGCCAACCTGATGCATAGACAAGGACTTGACGGACGTCCACAAAAAAAATTGGCATTTTTGACGTCGGAATCTGGATCACCCAAAAAATGGTTTGCTATAGCACACGAATATCGTCAAAATGAGGGGTATGCTCGCTTCGGGGCTCGTTTGACCTTCAAAATGGGTCGGAAGGGCCGTGATGGCCAACCGTTTGCATAAAAAAGGTCTTGAAGGACGTCCACAAAAAAATTTTGGCATTTTTTATGTCGGAATCTGGATCACCCAAAAAATGCTTTGCTATAGCACACGAAAATCATCGAAAGGAGGGGTATGCTCGCTTCGGGGCTCATTTGACCTTTAAAATGGATGTAAAGGTACGTGAGGCCAACCTGATGCATAGACAAGGTCTTGACGGACGTCCACAAAAAATTTGGCATTTTTGACGTCGGAATCTGGATCACCCAAAAAATGGTTTGCTATAGTGCACGAAAATCGTTGAAATGAGGGATATGCTCGCTTAAGGACTCGTTTGACCTTTAAAATGGGTCGGAAGTTACGTGAGGGACAACCGGATGCATAGACAAGGTCTTGACAGACGTCCAAAAAAAATGGCATTTTTGACGTCGGAATCCGAATCACCCAAAAAATGGTTTTCTATAGCACACGAAAATCGTCGAAATGAGGGGTATGCTCGCTTCGGGGCTCGTTTAACCTTCAAAATAGGTTGGAAGGGATGTAAGGGCCAACCAGATGCATAGACAAGGTCTTGACAGACGTCCACACAAAATTTGACATTTTTGATTTCGGAATCTGGATCACCCAAAAAATGGTTTGCTATTGTACACGAAAATTGTTGAAATGAGGGATATGCTCGCTTCGGGACTTGTTTGACCTTCAAAATGGGTCAGAAGGGCCGTGAGGGCCAACCGGATACATAGATAAGGTCTTGACGGACGTCCACAAAAAAATTTGGCATTTTTGACGTCGGAATCTGGATCACCCAAAAAATGGTTTGCTATAGTACACGAAAATCTTTGAAATGAGGGATATGCTCGCTTCAGGACTCGTTTGACCTTCAAAATGGGTCGGAAGTGCCGTGAGGGACAACCGGATGCATAGACAAGGTCTTGACAGACGTCCAAAAAAATTGGCATTTTTGACGTCGGAATCTGAATCACCCAAAAAATGGTTTGATGTAGCACACGAAAATCGTCGAATTAAGGGGTATGCTCGCTTCGAGGCTCGTTTGACCTTCAAAATGGGTCGGAAGGTCCGTGAGGGCCAAGCGGATGCATAGACAAGGTCTTGACGGACGTCCACAAAAAAATTTGGCATTTTTGACGTCGGAAGCCGAATCACCCAAAAAATGGTTTGCTATAGCACACAAAAATCGTCGAAATGAGGGGTATGCTCGCTTTGGTGCTCGTTTGACCTTCAGAATGGGTCGGAAGGGCGTGAGGTCCAACCAGATGCATAAATAAAGTTGTTGACAGACGTCCACAAAAAAATTTGGCATTTTTGACGTCGAAATACGGATCACCCAAAAAATGGTTTGTAAAGCATACGAAAATCATCGAAATGAGAGCTAATGCTCCCTTCGGGGCTCATTTGACATCAAAATGGGTCGGAAGGGCCGTGAGGTCCAAAGGGATGCATAGACAAGGTCTTGACGGACGTCTACAGACATATTTTGCATTTTTTATGTCAGAATCAGGATCACCCAAAAAATGGTTTGCTATAGCACACGAAAATCGTCGAAATGAGGGGTATGCTCGCTTCGAGGCTCATTTGACCTTCAAAATTGATCGAAAGAGCCGTGAGGGCTAACCGGATGCATAAAAAAGGTTTTAACAGACGTCCACAAAAAAATTTGGCATTTTTGACGTCGGAATCCGGATAAAATGGTTTGTTATAGCACACAAAAATCGTTGAAATGAGGGCTATGCTCGCTTCAGGGCTCGTTTGACCTTCAAAATGGGTCGGAAGGGCCGTGAGGGCCAACCGAATGCATAGACAAGGTCTTGACGAACGTCCACAAAAAAAATTGGCATTTTTGACGTCGAAATTAAGATCAGCCAAAAAATGGTTTGCTATGGCACACGAAAATCGTCAAAATGAGGGGTTTTCTCGCTTCGGGGCTCGTTTGACCTTCAAAATGGGTCGGAAGGGCCCTGACGGCCAACTGGATGCATAGACAAGGTCTTGACGGACGTCCAAAAAAAATTTGGCGTTTTTGACGTCGGAATCCGGATCACCCAAAAAAATGGTTTGCTATAGCACACGAAAATCATCGAAATGAGGGGTATGCTCGCTTCGGGGCTCGTTTAACCTTCAAAATGGATCGGAAGGTCTGCGAGGGCCAACCGGATGCATAGACAAGGTCTTGACGAATGCCCACAAAAAAATTTTGCATTTTTGACGCTGGAATCCGGATCACCCAAAAAATGGTTTGCTATAGCACACGAAAATCGTCGAAATGAAGGGTATGCTCGCTTCGGGGCTCGTTTGACCTTCAAAATGGGTTGGAAGGGCCGTGATGGCCAACCCTATGCATAGAAAAGGTCTTGAAGGACGTCCACAAAAAAATTTGGCATTTTTGACATCGTAATCTGGATCACCTTAAAAATGGTTTGCTATAGCACACGAAAATCGTCGAAAGGAGGGGTATGCTCGCTTCGGGGCTCGTTTGACCTTCAAAATGGATGGAAAGAGACGTGAGGCCAACCTGATGCATACACAAGGTCTTGACGGATGTCCACAAAAAAGTTGGCATTTTTTACGTCGGAATCTGGATCACCCAAAAAATGGTTTGCTATAGTACACAAAAATCGTTGAAATGAGGGATATGCTCGCTTCAGGACTCGTTTGACATTCAAAATTGGTCGGAAGGGCCGTGAGGGCCAACCGGATGCATAGAAAAGGTCTTGACGTATGTCCACAAAAAAATTTGGCATTTTCTACGTCGGAATCCAAATCACCTAAAAAATGGTTTGCTATAGCACACGAAAATCGTCGAAATGAGGGGTATGCTCGCTTCCGGGCTCGTTTGACATTCAAAATGGGTCGGAAGGTCCGTAAGGGAAAACCGGATGCATAGACAAGGTCTTGACGGACGTCCACAAAAAAAATTGGCATTTTTGACGACGGAATCTGGATCACCCAAAAAATGATTTGCTATAGCACACGAAAATCATCGAAATGAGGGGTATGCTCGCTTCGGGGCTCGTTTGACCTTCAAAATGGGTCGGAAGGGCCGTGATGGCCAACCATATTCATAGGAAAGTTCTTAAAGGACGTCCACAAAAAAATTTGGCATTTTTTACGTCGAAATCTGGATCACCCAAAAAATGGTTTGCTATAGCGCACGAAAATCGTCGAAAAGAGGGGTATGCTCGCTTCGGGGCTCGTTTGACCTTCAAAATAGATGGAAAGGGACGTGAGGCCAACCTGATGCATAGACAAGGTCTTGACGGACGTCCACAAAAAAATTGGCATTTTTTACGTCAAAATCTGCATCACCCAAAAAATGATTTGCTATAGTACACGAAAATCGTTGAAATGAGGGATATGCTTGCATCATGACTCGTTTGACCTTCAAAATGGGTCGGAAGGGCCGTGAGGGCCAACCGGATGCATAGAAAAGTTCTTGACGTACGTCCACAAAACAATTTGGCATTTTTGACATCGGAATCCGAATCACCCAAAAAATGGTTTGCTATAGCACACGAAAATTGTTGAAATGAGGGGTATGCTCGCTTTGGGGCTCGCTTCACATTCAAAATGGGTGGGAAGGGCTGTGAGGGCCAACCAGATGCATAGACAAGGTCTTGACGTACGTCCGCACAAAATTTGGCATTTTTGACGTCAGAATCTGGATCACCCAAAAAATGGTTTGCTATTGTACACGAAAATTATTGAAATGAGGGATATGGTCGCTTCGGGACTTGTTTGACCTTCAAAATGGGTCGGAAGAGCCGTGAGGGCCAACCGGATACATAGATAAGGTCTTGACGGACGTCCACAAAAAAATTTGGCATTTTTGACCTCGGAATCTAGATCAACCAAAAAATGGTTTGCTAACGCACACGAAAATCGTCGAAAGGAGGGATATGCTCGCTTTGGGGCTCGTTTGACCTTCAAAATGAATGGAAAGGGACGTGAGGCCAACCTGATGCATCGACAAGGTGTTGACGGACGTCCACAAAAAAATTGGCATTTTTACGTCGGAATCTGGATCACCCAAAATATGGTTTGCTATAGTACACGAAAATCGTTGAAATGAGGGATATGCTCGCTTCGGGACTCGTTTGATCTTCAAAATAGGTCGGAAGGGCCGTGGGGCCAACCGGATGCATAGAAAAGGTCTTGAGGTACGTCCACAAAAAAATTTGGCATTTTTGACGTCGGAATCCGGATCACACAAAAAATGGTTTGTGATAGCATACGAAAATCGTCGAAATGAGGGGTATGCTCGCTTCGGGGTCGTTTGACCTTAATAATGGATCGGAAGGTCTGTGAAGGCCAACCGGATGCATCGACAAGGTCTTGACGGACGTCCACAAAAAAATTTGGCATTTTTGACGCTGGAATCTGGATCATCCAAAAAAGGGTTTGCTATAGCACACGAAAATCGTCGAAATGAGGGGTATGCTCGCTTCAGGGCTCGTTTGACCTTCAGAATGAGTCGGAAGGTCCATAAGGGCAAACCGGATGCATAGACAAGGTCTTGACGGACTCACAAAAAAAATTGGCATTTTTGACATCGGAATCTGGATCACCCAAAAATGCTTTGCTATAGCACACGAAAATCGTCGGAAGGAGGGGTATGCTCGTTTCGGGGCTCGTTTGACCTTCAAAATGGCTGGAAAGGGACGTGAGGCCAACCTGATGCATAGACAAGGTCTTGACGGACGTCCACAAAAAAATTGGCATTTTTTACATCAGAATGTGGATCACCCAAAATATGGTTTGCTATAGTACACGAAAATCGTTGAAATGAGGGATATGATCGCTTCGGGACTCGTTTGACCTTCAAAATAGGTCGGAAGGGCCGTGAGGGCCAACCGGATGCATAGAAAAGGTCTTGATGTACGTCCACACAAAATTTGGCATTTTTGACGTCGGAATCCGAATCACCCAAAAAATGATTTGCTATAGCACACGAAAATCGTCGAAATGAGGGGTATGCTCTCTTCAAGGCTTGTTTCATTTTCAAAATGGGTTGGAAGGGCTGTGAGGGCCAACCAGATGCATAGACAAGGTCTTGACGTACGTCCACACAAAATTTGACATTTTTGACGTCGGAATCTGGATCACCCAAAAAATGGTTTGCTATTGTACACGAAAATTGTTGAATTGAGGGATATGCTTGCTTCGGGACTTGTTTGACCTTCAAAATGGGTCGGAAGGGCCGTGAGGGCCAACCGGATACATAGATAATGTCTTGACGGACGTCCACAAAAAAATTTGACATTTTTGGCGTCGGAATCTAGATCACCTAAAAAATTGTATGCTAAAGCACACGAAAATCGTCGAAATGAGGGGTATGCTCGCTTCGAGGCTCGTTTGACCTTCAAAATGGGTTGGAAGGGCCGTGATGGCCAACAGTATGCATAGAAAAGGTCTTGAAGGACGTCCACAAAAAAATTTGGCATTTTTTACGTCGGAATCTGGATCACTAAAAAAATGATTTGCTATAGCACATGAAAATCGTCGAAAGGAGGGGTATGCTCGCTTCGGGGATCGTTTGACCTTCAAAATGGATGGAAAAGGACGTGAGGCCAACCAGATGCATAGACAAGGTCTTCACAGACGTCCACATAAAATATGGTATTTTTGACGTCGGAATCCGAATCACCCAAAAAATGGTTTGCTATAGCACACGAAAATCGTTGAAATGAGGGGTATGCTCACTTCGGGGCTTGTTTGACCTTTAAAATGGGTCGGAAGGGACGTGAGTGCCAAGCGGATACATAGACAAGGTCTTGACGGACGTCCACAAATTTTTTTTGGCATTTTTGACGTCTGAATTCGGATCACTCAAAAAATGGTGTGCTATAGAACACGAAAATCGTCGAAATGGGGGGTATGCTCGCTTCGGGGCTCGTTTGACCTTCAAAATGGGAAAGAAGGGCCGTGAGGTCCAACCGGATGCATAGACAAGGTCGTGATGGACGTCCACAAAAAAATTTGGCATTTTTGACGTCGGAATCTGGATCACCCAAAAAATGGTTTGCTATAGCACACGAAAATCGTTGAAATGAGGGGTATGCTCGATTCGGGGCTCGTTTGACCTTTAAAATGGGTCGTAAGGGCCGTAAGGGACGTGCGGATGCATAGACAAGGTCTTGACGGACATCCACAAAAAAATACAGTATTTTTGACGTCGGAATCCGGATCAACCAAAAAATGGTTTCCTATAGCACACGGAAATCGTTGAAATGAGGGGTATGCTCGCTTCGACGCTCGTTTGACCTTCAAAATGGGTCAGAAGGGCCGTGAGGGCCAACCGAATACATAGACAAGGTCCTGACAGACGTCTACAAAAATATTTGGCATTTTTGACGTCAGAATTTGGATCACCCAAAAAATGGTTTGCTATAGCACACGAAAATCGTCAAAATGAGGGGTATGCTCGCTTCAGGGCTTGTTTAACCTTCAAAATGGGTCGGAAGGGCTGTGAGGGCAACCCGGATGCATACACAAGGTCTTGATGGACGTCCACAAAAAAATATGGCATTTTTGACGTCGGAATCTGAATCACCCAAAAAATGGTTTGCTATTGCACACGAAAATCGGTGGGGTATGCTCGCTTCGGGGCTCGTTTGACCTTCAAAATGGATTGACACGGCCGTGAGGGCTAACCGCGTGCATAGATAAGGTCTTGACGGATGTCCACAGAAAAAATTGGCATTTTTGACATCGGGATCCAGATCACCACAAAAAATTGTTTGCTAGCACTCGAAAATTGTCAAAATCAGGGGTATGCTCGCTTCAGGACTCGTTTGACCTTCAAAATAGGTCGGAAAGGGCTGTGAGGGAAACCTGGATGCATACACAAAGTCTAGACGAACGTCTCGAAAAAAATTGGCATTTTTGACGTCGAAATCCGAATCACCCAAAACATGGTTTGCTATATCACACAAAAATCGTCGAAATGAGGGTTATGCTCGCTTTGGAGCTCGTTTGACCTTCAAAATGGGTCAGAAGGGTCGTGAGGGACAACCGAATATATACACAAGGTCTTGAAGGACGTCCACAAAAAAATTTGGCATTTTTTACATCGGAATCTAGATCACCCAAAAAATGGTTTGTATAGCACATGAAAGAAGTCGAAGTGAGGGGTATGCTTGCTTTGGGGCTCGTTTGACCTTCCATATGGATTGGAAGGGCCGTGAGGTCTAACCGGATGCATAGAATAGGTCTTGACGGACGTCCACTAAAAAGATTGACATTTTTTACGTCAGAATCCGGATCACCCAAAAAATTGTTTGCTATAGCACATGAAAATCGTCGAAATGAGGGGTATGCTCGTTTCAGGGATCATTTAACCTTCAAAATTGGTCGAAAGGGCTGTGAGGGCAACCCGGATGCACACAAAAGGTCTTGAATGACGTCCACAAAAAAATGGCATTTTTAACGTCGGAATCCGAATCACCCAAAAAATGGTTTGCTATAGCACACGAAAATCATCGAAATGAGGGGTATGCTCGATTCGGGGATCGTATGACATTCAAAATGGGTCGTAAGGGCCTTGAGGGACAACCGGATGAATAGACAAGGCCTTGAAGGACATCCACACAAAAAATTGGCATCTTTACATCAAAATCCGGATCACCGAAAAAATGGTTTGATATATTGCACAAAAATCGTCGAAATGAGGGGAATGCTTGCTTCGAGGCTCGTTTGACCTTTAAACTGGATCGAAAGGGCCGTGAGGGCCAACTGTATGCATAAACAAGGTCTTGACGGACGTCCACAAAAAAATTTGGAATTTTTGACGTCAGAATCCGGGTCACTCGAAAAATTGTATGCTATAGCACACGAAAATTGTCGAAATAAAGGGTATGCTCGCTTCGGGCTCGTTTGACCTTCAAAATGGATCGGAAGGTCCGTGATGGCTAAGCGGATGCATAGATAAGGTCTTGACAGACGTCCACAAAAAAATTTGGCATTTTTGACGTTAGAAGTTGGATCACCCAAAAAATGGTTTACTATAGCACACGAAAATCATCGAAATGAAGGGTATGCTCACTTCGGGGCTCGTTTGACCTTCAAAATAGGTCGTAAGGGCGTGAGGGTCAACCATATGCATAGACAAGGTCTTGACAGACGTCCTAAAAAAATTTGGTATTTTTGACGTTGGAATCCGGATCACCCAAAAAATGGTTTGCTATAGCACACGAAAATCGTCGAAATGAGGGGTATGCTCGTTTCAGGGCTCGTTTGACCTTAAAAATGGTTCGGAAGGGACGTGAGGGTCAAACGGATGCATAGAGAAGGTCTTGACGGACGTCCACAAAAAAATTTGGCATTTTTTACATCGGAATCCGGATCACCCAAAAAATGGTTTGCTATCGCACACTATAATCGTCGAAATGAGGGGTATGCTCGCTTCGGAGCTCGTTTGACCTTCAAAATGGATCAGAAGGGCCGTGAGGGACAACTGGATGCATAAACAAGGTCTTGACAGACGTCCACAAAAAAATTTCGCATTTTTGACGTCGGAATCTGGATCACCCAAAAAATGGTTTGCTATAGCACACGAAAATCGTCGAAATGAGGGGTATGCTCGGTTCGGGTCTCGTTTGGCCTTCAAAATGGGTCGGAAGGGCCGTGAGGGACAATCGAATGCATAGAAAAGGTCTTGACGGACGTTCACAAAAAAATTTGGCATTTTTGACGGCAGAATCCGGATCACCCAAAAAATGGTTTGCTATAGCGCACGAAAATCGCTGAAATGAGGGGTTTGCTCGCTTCGGGGCTCGTTTGACCTTTTAAATGGGTCGGAAGGGTCGTGAGGGCCCACCCGATGCATAGACAAGGTCTTGACGGACGTCCACAAAAAAATTTGGCATTTTAGACGTCGGAATCCGTATCATTTAAAAAATTGTTTACTATAGTATACGAAAATCGTTGAAATAAGGGGTATGCTCGCTTCGGGGCTCGTTTGACCTTCAAAATGGGTCGGAAGGGTCTCAGGGGTATACTCGTTTCGGGCTCGTTAGACCTTCAAAATAGGTCAATAGGGCAATGAGGGCCAACTGGATGCATAGACAAGGTCTTGACGGACATCCATAAAATTTTTTGTTATTTTTGACGTCAGAATCCAGATCACCCAAAAAATGGTTTGCTATAGCACACGAAAATCCTCGAAACTAGGGGTATGCTCGCTTTGGGGCTCGTTTGACCTTCAAATGGGTCAGAAGGGCCGTGAGGGCCAACAAAACGCATAGACAAGGTCTTGACGGACATCCACAAAAAAATTTGGCATTTTTGACGTCGGAATCTGGATTACCCAAAAAATGGTTTGCTAAAGCAAACGAATATTGTCAAAATGAGGGCTAATGCTCGCTTCGGGGCTCATTTGACATAAAAATGTGTCGAAAGGGCCTTGAGGGCCAACCGGATGCATAGACAAGGTCTTGACGGACGTCCACAAAAACATTTGGTATTTTTGACGTCGGAATCCAGATCACCCAAAAAATGGTTTGCAGCATACAAAAATCGTCGAAATGAGGGGTATGCTCGCTTCGAGGCTCGTTTGACCTTCAAAAAGGGTCTGAAGAACCGTGAGGACCAACCGGATGCATAGACAAGGTCTTGACGGATGTCCACAAAAACGTTTGGCATTTTTAACGTCAGAATCCGGATCACCCAAAAATTGGTTTTCTAAAGCACACGAAAATCGTCGAAATGAGGGCTAATGCTCGCTTCGGGGCTCATTTGACATCAAAATTGGTCGGAAGGGCCGTGAGGGCCAACCAAATGCATAGACAAGGTCTTCACGGATGTCCACAAAAAAATTTGGCATTTTTGACATCGAAATCCGGATCTCCTAAAAAATGGTTTGCTATTGCACACGAAAATCATCAAAATGAGGGGTATGCTCGCTTCGGGGCTCGTTTGGCCTTAAAAATGGGTCGAAAAAACTGTGAGGGCCAACAGGATGCATAGACAAGGTCTTGACGGATGTCCACAAAAAAATTTGGCATTTTTGACGTCGGAATCCGGATCACCCAAAAAATGGTTTGCTATAGCACACGAAAATCGTCGAAATGAGGGCTATGCTCACTTCGGGGCTCGTTTGACCTTCAAAATAGATCGGAAGGGCCATGAGCGACAATCGGATGCATAGAGAAGGTCTTGACGGACGTCCACAAAAAATTGGCATTTTTATCTTCGGAATCTGGATCACCCAAAAAAGGGTTTGCTATAGCACACGAAAATCGTCGAAATAAGGGATATGCTCGCTTCACGGCTCATTTGACCTTCAAAATGGATCGGAAGGGCTGTGAGGGTTATCTGGATGCATAGAAAAGGTCTTGTCGGATGTCCCAAATTTTTTTTGGCATTTGTGACGTCTGAATCCTTATCACCCAAAAAATAGTTTGCTATAGCACACGAAAATCGTTGAAATGAGGGGTATGTTCGCTTCAGGGCTCGTTTGACCTTCAAAATGGGTCAGAAGGGTCGTGAGTGCCAACAGGATGCATATAAAAGGTCATGAAGGACGTCCACAAAAAAATTTGGCATTTTTGACGTCAGAATCCAGATCACCCAAAACATGGTTTGCTATAGCAAACGAAAATCGTCGAAATAAGGGGTATGCTCGCTTCGGGGCTCATTGGACCTTCAAAATGGGTCAGAAGGACCATGAGGGACAACCGAATGCATAGACAAGGTCTTGACGGACGCCCACAAAAACATTTGGCATTTTTGACGCTGGAATCCGGATCACCCAAAAAATGGTTTGCTTTAGCACACAAAAATCGTCGAAATGAGGGGTATGCTGGCTTCGGGGCTCGTTTGACCTTCAAAATGGGTCGGAAGGGCCATGAGGGCCAACCGAATGTATACACAAGGTCTTGATAGACGTCTACAAAAACATTTGGCATTTTTGATGTTCGAATCTGGATCACCGAAAAAATTGTTTGCTATAGCACACGAAAATCGTCGAAATGAGGGGTATGCTCGCTTCAGAGCTCGTTTGACTTTTAAAATGGGTTTGAAGGGCCGTGAGGGCCAACTGGGTGCATAGACAAGGTCTTGACAGACGTCCACAAAAAAGTTTAGCATCTTTGACGTCAGAATCCGGATCACCCAAAACATGGTTTGCTATAGCAAACGAAAATCGTTGGAATGAGGGGTATGCTCGCTTCGAGCTCGTTGGACCTTCAAAATGGGTCAGAAGGGCCGTGAGGGACAACCAGATGCATAGACAAGGTCTTGAGGGATGTCCACAAAAAATTTGGCATTTTTGACGTCGGAATTCGAATCACCCAAAAAATGGTTTGCGATAACACACGAAAATCGTCGAAATGAGGGGTATGCTTGCTTCGGGGATACTTTGAACGTCAAAATGGGTCGAAAGGGCCGTGTGGTCCAATCGGATGCATAGACAATGTCTTGAAGAACGTCCACAAAAAAATTTAGCATTTTTGACGTCAGAATCCGGATCACCCAAAACATGTTTTTCTATAGCAAACGAAAATCGTCAAAATGAGGGGTATGCTTGCTTCGGGACTCGTTTGACCTTCAAAATGGGTCAGAAGGGCCGTGAGGGACAACCGGATGCATAGACAAGGTCTTGACGGACGTCCACAAAAAAATTTGGCATTTTTGACGTCGAAATCCGAATCACCCAAAAAATGGTTTGATATAGCACACGAAAATCGTCGAAATGAGGGGTAAGCTCGCTTCGGGGCTCTTTTGAACTTCAAAATGGGTGGAAAGGGCAATGAGGGCCAACTGAATGCATAGACAAGGTCTTGACGGACGTCCACAAAAAAAATTGGCATTTCTGACATCGGAATCCGGATCAACCAAAAAATGCTTAAGCACACGAAAATCACCGAAAAGAGGGGTATGCATGCTTCGGGGCTCAATTGACCTTCAAAATGGGTCGGAAGGGCCATGAGGGCTAACCCGATGCACATACAAGGTCTTGACGGACGTCCACAAAAACATTTGGCATTTTTGAGGTCGGAATCCGCATCACCCAAGAAATGGTTTGCTATAGCACACGAAAATTGTCGAAATGAGGGGTATGCTTGTTCGGGGCTCGTTTGACCTTCAAAATGGATCGGAAGGACCGTGAGGGCCAATCCGATGCATAGATAAGGCCTAGATGGATGTCCACAAAAACTTTTGGCATTTTTTTGTCAGAATCCGGATCATCCAAAAAATGATTTGCTATAGGACACGAAAAACGTCGAAATGAGGGGTATGCTCGCTTCAGGACTCGTTTGACCTTCAAAATGGGTCAGAAGTGCCGTGAGGAACAACCGGATGCATAGACAAGGTCTTGATAGACGTCCACAAAAACATTTGGCACTTTTGACGTCGGAATCCGGATCACCCAAAAAATGGTTTGCTATAGCAAACGAAAATCGTCGAAATGAGAGGTGTGCTCGCCTCCGGGCTCGTTCGACCTTCAAAAAGGATCGAAAAGGACGTGAGGGCCAACCGGATGCAAAGACAAGGTCTTGAAGGACGTCCAAATTTTTTTTTGTCATTTTTGACGTTGGAATCCGGATCACCCAAAAAATGGTTTGCTATAGCACATGAAAATCGTCGAAATGAGGGTTATGCTCGCTTTGGGCTTGTTTAAACTTCAAAATGGGTCGTAATGGCCGTGAGGGCCAACCGGATGCATAGAAAATGTCTTGACGGACGTCCACAAAAAAATTTGGCATTTTTGACGTCGGAATCCGGATCACCCAAAAAATGCTTTAGCACACGAAAATCGTCGAAATGAGAGGTATGCTCGCTTCGGGGATCGTTTGACCTTCAAAATGGGTCAGAAGGGCTGTGAGGGACAACCGGATGCATTGACAAGGTCTTGACTTGCGTCCACAAAATTTTTTTGCATTTTTGACGTCGGAATCCGGATCACCCAAAAAATTGTTTGCTATAGCAAACGAAAATCGCCGAAATGAGGGGTGTGCTCGCTTCGAGGGTCGTTTGACCTTCAAAAAGGATCGAAAAGGCCATGAGGGCCAACCAGATGCAAAGACAAGGTCTTGACGGACGTCCAAAATTTTTTTGTCATTTTTGACGTTGGAATCTGGATCACCCAAAAACTTGTTTGCTATAGCACACGAAAATCGTCGAAATGATGGGTATGCTCGCTTCGGGGCTCGTTTGAACTTCAAAATGGGTCAGAAGGGCCGTGAGGGCCAACTGGATGCATAGACAAGGTCTTGATAGACGTCCACAAAAAAATTGGCATTTCTGACGTCGGAATCCGGATCACCCAAAAAATGCTAAAGCACACGAAAATCGTCGAAATGAGGGGTATGCTGGCTTTAGGGCTCATTTGACCTTCAAAATGGGTCGGAAGGGCCGTGAGAGAAACTTGGGTGCAAAGAAAAGGTCTTGACAGACGTCCACAAAAAAATTTGGCATTTTTGACGTCGGAATCTGGATCACCCAAAAAATGGTTTGCTATAGCACACGAAAATCGGCAAAATGAGGGGTATGCTCGCTTCGGGGCTCGTTTGACCTTAAAAATGGATCGGAAAGGCCATGAGGGCTAACCCGATGCACAAACAAGGTCTTCAAGGACGTCCACAAAAACATTTTGCATTTTTGAGGTCGGAATCCGGATCACCCAAGAAATGGTTTACTATAGCACACGAAAATTGTCGAAATGAGGGGTATGCTCGTTTCGGGGCTCGTTTGACCTTCAAAATGGATTGGAAGGGTCGTGAGGGCCAATCGGATGCATAGATAAGGCCTTGATGCATGTCCATAAAAACATTTGGCATTTTTTTATCGGAATCCGGATCACCCAAAAAATGGTTTGCTATAGTACACGAAAAACGTCAAAATGAGGGGTATGCTCGCTTTAGGGCTCGTTTGACCTTCAAAATGGGTCGGAAGGGCCGTGAGGTTCAACCGGATGCATAGACAAGGTCTTGACAGACGTCCACAAAAAAATTTGGCATTTTTACGTCGGAATCCGGATCACCCCAAAAATGGTTTGTATAGCACACGAAAATCATCGAAATGAGGGCATGCTGGCTTCGGGGCTCATTTGACCCTCAAAATGGATCGGAAGGGCTGTGAGGGCCAACCTGATGCATATACAAGGTATTGACGGACGTCCACAAAAAAATTTGACATTTTTGACGTCGTAATCCGGATCACCCAAAAATGGTTTGCTTTAGCATACGAAAATCGTCAAATAAGGGGTATGCTGGCTTCGGGGCTCGTTTCACCTTAAAAATAAGTTGGAAGGGACGTGAGGGCCATCCGAATGCATAGATAAGGTCTAGACGGACGTCCACAAAAATATTTGGCATTTTTTACGTCATAATCCGGATCACCCAAAAACTGGTTTGCTATGGCACACGATAATCGTCGAAATGAGGGGCATGCTCGCTTCGGGGCTCGTTTGACCTTCAAAATTGATCGAAAGGTCCTTGAGGGACAACCGAATAAATAGACAAGGTATTGACGGACATCCACTAAAAAGTTTGGCATTTTTGACATCGGAATCTTGATCACCCAATAAATGGTTTGCTTTAGCACACAAAAATCGTCGAAATGAGGGTATGTTGGCTTCGGGGCTCCTTTAACCTTCAAAATGGGTCGGAAGGGCCGTGAGGGCCAACCGGATGCATAGACAAGGTATTGACGGACGTCCATAAAAAAAATTTGGCATTTTTGACGTCTGAATCGGGATCACCCAAAAAAATGGTTTGCTGTAGCACACGAAAATTGTGGAAATAAGGGTATGCTAGCTTCGGGGCTTGTTTGACCTTCAAAATGGGTTGGAAGGGTCGTGAGGGACAACCGGATGCATAGACAAGGTCTTGACGGACGTCCACAAAAAATTTGGCATTTTTGACGTCGGAATCGGGATCACCCAAAAATGATTTTCTATAGCACATGAAAATCGTCGAAATGAGGGGTATGCTCGCTTCGAGGCTTGTTTGACCTTCAAAATGGATCAGAAGGGCCGTGAGGGCCAACCGGATGCATAGATAAGGCCTTGACGGATGACCACAAAAACATTTGGCATTTTTTTGTCGGAATCCGGATCACCCAAAAAATGGTTTGCTATAGCACACGAAAAACGTCGAAATGAGGGGTATGTTCACTTCGGGGCTTGTTTGATCTTCAAAATGGGTCGGAAGTGCCGTGAGGTCCAACCGGATGCATAGACAAGGTCTTGACAAATGTCCACAAAAAAATTTGGCTTTTTTGACGTCGGAATCCGGAACACCCCAAAAATGGTTTCGTATAGCACACAAAAATCAGCGAAATGAGGGGTATGCTCGTTTCGGGGTCGTTTGACCTACAAAATGGATTGGAAGGTCCGTGAGGGCCAACCGGATGCATAGACAAGGTCTTGACGGACGTCCACAAAAAAATTTGGCCTTTTTGACGTCGGAATACGGATCACCCAAAAAATGGTTTGCTATAGCACACGAAAATCGTCAAAATAAGGGGTATGCTCGCTTCGGGGCTCGTTTAACATTCAAAATTGGTCGGAAGGGCTGTGAGGGCCGACCGGATGCATAGACAAGGTCTTGACGGACGTCCACAAAAAAATTTGGCATTCCTAATCTGGATCACCCAAAAAATGGTTTGCTTTAGAAAATGAAAATCGTCGAAATGAGGGGTATGCTAGCTTCGAGGCTCGTTTGAGCTTAAAAATGGGTTGGAAGGGCCGTGAGGGCAATCCGGATGCATAGATAAGGTCTAGACGGACGTCCACAAAAACAATTGGCATTTTTGACGTCAGAATCAGAATCACCCAAAAAATGGATTGCTATAAGACATGAAAAATCGTCGAAATGAGTGGTATGCTCGCTTCAGGGCTCGTTTGACCTTCAAAATGGATCAGAAGGGCCGTGAAAGCCAACCAGATGCATCGACAAGGTCTTGATGGACTCATTTGACCTTCAAAATTGGTCGGAAGGGACGTGCGGGCCAATTGGATGCATAGACAAGGTCTTGAAAGATGTCCACAAAAAAATTTGGCATTTTTGACGTCGGAATCCCGATCACCCAAAAAAAGGTTTGCTATAGCACACGAAAATCGTCGAAATGAGGGGTATGCTCGCTTCGGCGCTCGTTTGACCTTCAAAATGGGTCGCAAGGGCCGTGAGGGCCAATGGATGCATAGACAAGTTCTTGATGGACGGCCACAACAAAATTTGGCATTTTTGACGTCGAAATCCGAATCATTAAAAAAATGGTTTTCTATAGCACATGAAAATCGTCGAAATGAGGGGTATGCTCGCTTCGGGGCTCGTTTGACCTTCAAAATGGGTCGAAAGGGCCGCGAGGGCCAACCAAATACATAGAAAAGGTCTTGACGGACGTCCACAAAAAAATTTGGCATTTTTGACGTCGGAATCCCGATCACCCAAAAAGGGTTTGCTAGCTTCGGGGCTCGTTTGACCTTCAAAATGATTTGGAAGGGCCGTGAGGGCCAACCGAATGTATAAACAAGGTCTTGATGGACGTCGACAAAAACATTTGGCATTTTTTACGTCGGAATCCGGATCACCCAAAAAATGTTTTGCTATAGAACACGAATATCGTCGAAATGAGGGGTATGCTTGCTTCGGGGCTCGTTTGACCTTCGAAATGGGTCGGAAGGGCCGCGAGGGCCAACCAAATACATAGAAAAGGTCTTGACTGACATCCACAAAAAAATTAGGCATTTTTTACTTCCGAATCTGGATCACCCAAAAAATGGTTTGCTATAGCACACGAAAATCGTCGAAAGGAGGGGTATGCTTGCTTCGAGGCTCGTTTGACCTTAAAAATGGGTCGGAAGGGTCGTGAGGTCCAACCAGATGCATAGACAAGGTGTTGACGGACGTTCACAAAAAAATTTGGCATTTTTGATGTCGGAATCCAGATCAACCAAAAAATGGTTTGCTATAGCATACGAAAAATCATTGAAATGAGGGGTATGCTTGCTTCGGGGCTCGTTTGACCTTAAAAATGGGTCAGAAGGGCCGACCGGATGCATAGACAATGTCTTGACAGACGTCCACAAATTTTTTTTTGCATTTTTGACTTCGGAATCCAAATCACCCAAAAATGGTTTGCTATTGCACACGAAAATAAAGGGTATGCTCGCTACAGGGCTCGTTTGACCTTCAAAATAGGTCGGAAGGGCCGTGAGGGCGAACCAGATGCATAGATAAGTTCTTGACTGATGTCCACAAAAAAATTTGGCATTTTTGACTTCGGAATCCGGATCACCCAAAAAATGGTTTGCTATAGCACACGAAAATAATCGAAATGAGGGGTATGCTCGCTTCGGGGGATTGTTTGACCTTCAAAATGGATCGAAAGGGCCGTTAGGGCCAACCAGATGCATGGAAAAGGTCTTGACGGACGTCCACAAAAAATTTTGGCATTTTTTACTTGGGAATCCGGATCACCCAAAAAATGGTTTGCTATAGCACACGAAAATCGTTGAAATAAGGGGTATGCTCGCTTCGGGGCTCGTTTGACCTTCAAAATGGGTCAGAAGGGCCGTGACGGCCAACTGAATGCATAGACAAGGTCTTGATAGACGTCTACAAAAAAATTTGGCATTTTTAACGTAGGAATCTGGATCACCCAAAAAATTGTTTGCTATAGCACACGAAAATCGTCGAAATGAGGGGTATGCTCGTTTCGGGGCTCGTTTGACCTACAAAATGGATTGGAAGGGCCGTGAGGGCCAACCGGATGCATTGACAAGGTCTTGAAGGATGTCCACAAAAAATTTTGGCATTTTTGACATCGGAATACGGATCACCCAAAAAATGGTTTGCTATAGCACACGGAAATCGTCAAAATAAGGGGTATGCTCGCTTCGGGGATCGTGTGACATTGAAAATGGATCGGAATAGCCGTGAGGGACAACCGGATGCATAGACAAGGTCTTGACTAACTTCCACAAAAAAAATTTGGCATTTTTGACTTCAGAATCCGGATCACCTAAAAAATAGTTTTCTATAGCACACGAAAATAATCGAAATGAGGGGTATGCTCGCTTCGGGGATCGTTTGACCTTCAAAATGGATCGAAAGGGCCGTTAGGGCCAACCGGATGCATAGAAAAGGTCTTGACGGACGTCCACAAAAAAATTTGGCATTTTTGACGTTGGAATCCGGATCACCCTAAAAATTGTTTGCTATAGCACACGAAAATCATCGAAATGAGGGGTATGCTTGGTTCAAGGTTCGTTTGACTTTCAAAATGAGTTTGAAGGGCCGTGAGGGACAAATGGTTGCATAGATAAGTTCTTGAAGGAAGACACAAAAAAATTTGACATTTTTGACGTCAGAATCGGGATATGCCGAAAAATGGTTTGCTATAGCACACGAAAATCGTCGAATGAGGGGTATGCTAGTTTTGGGGCTCGTTTAACCTTCAAAATGGGTCAAAAGGGCCTTGACGGCCAATCGGATGCATAGAAAAGGTCTTGACGGACGTCCACAAAAAAATTTGGCATTTTTGACGTCGGAATTGGGATCACCCAAAAAATGGTTTACTATAGCACACAAAAATCATCGAACTAAGGGGTATGCTGGATTCGGGGCTCGTTTGACCTTCAAAATGAATCGGAAGGGCCGTGAGGGACAACCGGATGCATAGACAAGGTCTTGACTGACGTCCACAAAAAGATTTGGCATTTTTGACATCAGAATCCGGATCACCCAAAAAATGATTTGTTATAGCACACGCAAATTGTCTAAATGAGGGGTACGCTCGCTTCGGGGCTCGTTTAACCTTTCAAAATGGGTCGGAAGGGCCGTGAGGGACAACCGGATGCATATAAATTGTCTTGATGACGTCCACAAAAAAATTTGGCATATTTGACGTCAGAATCGGGATCACCCAAAAAATGGTTTGCTATAGCACACGAAAATCGTTTAAATGAGGGGTATGCTGGCTTCGGGGCTCGTTTGACCATCAAAATGGATCGGAAGGGCCCAAGGGCCAAGTGGATGCATAGACAAGATCTTGAGGGACGTCCAAAAATTTTTTAGCATTTTTGACGTCGGAATCCAGATAAGTAAAAAAAAGGTTTGCTATAGCACACGAAAATCATCGAAAAGAAGGGTACGCTCGCTTCGAGGCTCGTTTTACCTTCAAAATGGTTCGGAAGGTCCGTTAGGTCTAACTGGATGCGTAGACAAGGTCTTGGCAGACCTCCACAAAAAAATTTGGCATTTTTGACGTCGTAATCCGGATCACCCAAAAAATGGTTTGCTATAGCACACGAAAATCGTCGAAAAGAGGGGTATGCTCGCTTCGGTGCTCGTTTGACCTTCAAAATGGGTTAGAAGGGCCGTGAGGATCAACCAGATGCATAGACAAGCTCTTTCCAGACGTACACAAAATTTTTTGGCATTTTTGACTTCGGAATCTGGATTACCCAAAAAATGGTTTGCTATAGCACACAAAAATCATTGAAATGAGGGGTATGATCGCTTCGGGGCTCGTTTGACTTTCAAAATGGGTTGAAAGGGCCGTGAGGGCCAACCGGATATATAGACAAGGTCTTGAAGGACGTCCACAAAAAAATTTGGCATTTTCGACATCGGAATCTGGATCACGCAAAAAATGGTTTACTATTGCACACGAAAATCAGTGAAATAAGGGGTATGCTCGCTTCGGGGCTCGTTTGACCTTCCAAATGGGTCGGAAGGGCCGTGAGGTCCAACCGGATGCATAGACAAGGTCTTGACTGACGTCAACAAAAACATTTGGCATTTTTGACGTCGAAATCCGGATCACCAAAAAAATGGTTTGCATTAGGACACAAAAATCATCAAAATGAGGGGTATGGTTGCTTCGGGGCTCGTTTGACCTTCAAAATGGTTCGGAAGGCCGTGAGGGCCAACCGAATTCATAGACAAGGTCTTGACAGACGTCCACAAAAAAATTTGGCATTTTTGACGTCGGAATCCGGATCACCTAAAAAATGATTTGCTATAGTACACGAAAATCATCGAAATGAGGGGTATGCTCGCTTCGGGGCTTGTTTGACCTTCAAAATAGGTTGGAAGGGCCGTGATGGCCAACCATGTGCATAGACAAGGTCTTGACAGACGTCCACGAAAAAATTTGGCATTTTTTACGTCGGAATCCGGATCACCCAAAAAATTGTGTACTATAGAACACGAAAATCATCGAAATAAGGGGTATGCTCTCTTCGGGGCTCGTTTGAACTTCCAAATGGGTCGGACAAGTCGTGATGGCCAACCATATGCATAGACAAGGTCTTGACGGATGTCCACAAAAACATTTGGCATTTTTGATGTCGGAATCCGAATCACCCAAAAATTGTGTGCTACAGCACACGAAAATCATCGAAATGAGTGGTATGCTCGCTTTGGGGCTCGTTTGACCTTCAAAATGGTTCGGACAACCCGTGATGGCCAACCGTATGGATAAACAAGGTCTTGACGGACGTCCATAAAAAAATTGGCATTTTTGACGTCGGAATTCGGATCACCCAAAAAATAGCGTGCTACAGCACACGAAAATCATCGAAATGAGGGGTATGCTCGCTTCGGGGCTCGTTTGACCTTCCAAATGGGTCGGACAAGCCGTGATGGCCAACCATGTGCATAGACAAGGTCTTGACAGACGTCCATGAAAAAATTTGGCATTTTTAACGTCGGAATCCGGATCACCCAAAAAATTGTGTACTATAGAACACGAAAATCATCGAAATGAGGGGTATGCTCGCTTCGGGGTTCGTTTGACCTTCCAAATGGGTCGGAAAAGCCGTGATGGTCAACCGTATGCATAGACAAGGTCTTGATAGACGTCAACAAAAAAATTTGGTATTTTTGACGTCGGAATCTGGATCACCCAAAAAATGGTGTGCTATAGCACACGAAAATCGTCGAAATGAGGGGTATGCTCGCTTCGGGGCTCGTTTGACCTTCCAAATGGGTCGGACGAGCCATGATGGCCAACCGTATGCACAGAGAAGGTCTTGACGGACGTCCACAAAAATATTTGGCATTTTTGATGTCGGAATCCGGATCACCCAAAAAATGGTGTGCTATAGTAGATGAAAATCATCAAAATGAGGGGTATGCTCGCTTCGGGGCTTGTTTTACCTTCCAAATCGGTCGGACAAGCCGTGATGGCCAACCGTATGCATAGAGAAGGTCTTGAAAGACGTCCACAAAAAAATTTGCATTTTTGACGTCGATATCCGAATCACCCAAAAAATGGTGTGCTATCGCAAACGAAAATCATCGAAATGAAGGGTATGCTCGCTTCGGGGCTCGTTTGACCTTCCAAATGGGTCGGACAAGGAGTGATGGCCAATTGTATGCATAGACAAGGTCTTGACGGACGTCCACTAAAAAATTTGGCATTTTTGACATCGGAATCCGGATCACCAAAAAATGGTGTGCTATCGCAAACGAAAATCATCGAAATGAAGGGTATGCTCGCTTCGGGGCTCGTTTGACCTTCCAAATGGGTCGGACAAGGCGTGATGGCCAATTGTATGCATAGACAAGGTCTTGACGGACGTCCACTAAAAAATTTGGCATTTTTGACATCGGAATCCGGATCACCCAAAAATGGTGTGCTATAGCACACGAAAATCGTCGAAATGAGGGGTATGTCTCTTCGGGGCTCGTTTGACCTTCCAAATGGGTCGGACAAGACATGATGGCCAACCGTATGCATAGACAAGGTCTTGACGGACATCCACGAAAAAAATTTGCATTTTTGCCGTCGAAATTCGGATCACCCAAAAAATGGTGTGCTATAGCACACGAAAATTATCGAAATGAGGGGTATGCTCGCTTCGGGACTTGTTTGACCTTCCAAATGGGTCGGAAAAGCCGTGATGGACAACCGTATGCATAGACAAGGTCTTGACGGACGTCCACAAAAAAATTTGGTATTTTTAACGTCGGAATCCGGATCACCCAAAAATGGTGTGCTATCGCACACGAAAATCGTTGAAATGAGGGGTATGCTCGCTTCGGTGCTCGTTTGACCTTCCAAATGGGTCGGACAAGGCGTGATGGACAACTGTATGCACAGACAAGGTCTTGACGGACGTCCATGAAAAAATTTGGCATTTTTGACGTCGCAATCCGGACCACCCAAAAAATGGTGTGCTATGGCACACAAAAATCGTCGAAATGAGGGGAATGCTCGCTTCGGGCTAGTTTTACCTTCCAAATGGGTTGGACTAGCCGTGATGGCCAACCGTATGCATAGACAAGTTCTTGACGGACGTCTATGAAAAAATTTGGCATTTTTGACATCGGAATCCGGATCAACCAAAAAATGGTGTGCTATATCACACGAAAATCATCGAAATGAGGGGTATGCTCGCTTCGGAGCTCGTTTGACCTTCCAAATGGGTCGGACAAGCCGTGATGCCAAACCGTATGCAAAGACAAGGTCTTGGCGGACGACCACGAAAAATTTTTGCATTTTTGACGTCGGAATCCAGATCACCCAAAAAATGGTGTGCTATAGCATACAAAAATCGTCGAAATAAGGGGTATGCTCGCTTCAGGGCTCGTTTGACCTTCCAAATGGGTCGCACAAGCCGTGATGGCCAACCTTATTCATAGACAAGGTCTTGACGGATGTCCACGAAAAAAATGTGCATTTTTGACGTCGGAATCCGCATCACCCAAAAATTAGTGTGCTATAGCACACGAAAATTGTCGAAATGAGGGGTATGCTCGCTTCGGGGCTCGTTTGACCTTCCAAATAGGTCGGACAAGCCGTGATGGCCAACCATAAGCATAGACAAGGTCTTGATGGACGTCCACGAAATAAATTGGCATTTTTGACGTCGGAATCCGGATCACCCAAAAAATGGTGTGATATAGAACACGAAAATCATCGAAATATGGGGTATGCTCGTTTCGAGGCTCGTTTGACCTTCCAAATGGGTCAGAAAAGCCGTGATGGCCAAACGTATGCATAGACATGGTCTTGACGGACGTCAACGAAAACATTTGGCATTTTTTACGTTGAAATCCGGATCACCCAAAAAATGGTGTGCTATAGAAAACGAAAATCATCAAAATGAGGGGTATGCTCGCTTCGGGGCTCGTTTGACCTTCCAAATGGGTCGGACAAGTCGTGATGGCCAACCGTATGCATAGACAAGGTCTTTACAGACTTCCATAAAAAATTTGGCATTTTTGACGTCGGAATCTGGATCACCCAAAAAATGGTGTGCTATAGCACACGAAAATCGTCGAAATGAGGGGTATGCTTGCTTCGGTGCTCGTTTTACCTTCCAAATAGGTCGAAAAAGCCGTGATGGCCAACCGTAAGCATAGACAAGGTCTTCACTTACGTCTACGAAAAAAAATTGGAATTTTTGACGTCAGAATCTGAATCACCCAAAAAATGGTGTGCTATAGCACACGAAAATCGTCGAAATGAGAGGTATGCTCGCTTCAGGTCTTGTTTGACCTTCCAAATGGGTCGTACAAGCCGTGATGGCCAACCGTATGAATAGACAAGGTCTGAATGGACGTCTACGAAAAAAATTGGCATTTTTGACATCGGAATCCGGATCACCCAAAAAATGGTGTGCTATAGCACACGAAAATCATCGAAATGAGGGGTATGCTCGCTTTGGGGCTCGTTTGACCTTCCAAATAGGTCGAACAAGACGTGATGGCTTACCGTATGCATAGAAAAGATCTTGACGGACGTCCACGAAAAAATTTGGCATTTTTAACGTCGGAATTTGGATCACCCAAAAAATGGTGTGCTATGCACATGAAAATCATCGAAATGAAGGGTATGCTCGCTTCGGGGATCGTTTGACCTTCCAAATGGATCATACAAGCCGTGATGGCCAACCGTATGCATACACAAGGTCTTGACGGACGTGGACGAAAAAATTTGGCATTTTTGACGTCGGAATCGGATCACCCAAAAAATGGTATGCTATAGCGCACGAAAATCGTCGAAATAAGGGGTATGCTCACTTCGGGGATCGTTTGACCTTCCAAATGGGTCGGACAAGCCGTGATGGACAACCGTATGCATAGACAAGGTCTTGACGGACGTCCACGAAAAAATTTGGCATTTTTGACGTTGGAATCCGGATCACCCAAAAAAATGGTGTGCTATAGCGAACGAAAATCGTCGAAATGAGGGGTATGCTAGCTTCGGGGCTTGTTTGACCTTCCAAATGGGTCGGAAAAGCCGTGATGGACAACCGTATGCATAGACAAGGTCTTGACAGATGTCCACGAAAACATTTGGCATTTTTGACGTCGGAATCCGGATCACCCAAAAAATGGTGTGCTATCGCACACGAAAATTGTCGAAATGAGGGGTATGCTCGCTTCGGGGCTCGTTTGACCTTCCAAATGGGTCGGACAAGCCGTGATGGCCAATCGTATGCATAAAAAAGGTTTTGACGGACGTCCACGAAAAAATTTGGCATTTTTGACGTTGGAATCCGGATCACCTAAAAAATGGTTTGCTATAGCACAAGAAAATCTTCGAAATGAGGGGTATGCTCGCTTCGAAGCTTGTTTGACCTTCAAAATGGATCGGAAGGGCCGTGAGGTCCAACCAGATGCTTAGACAAGGTCTTGACGGACGTCCAGAAAAAAAAATTGCATTTCTAACGTCGGAATCCAGATCAGCCAAAAAATTGTTTGCAATAGCACACAAAAATCGTCGAAAGAAGGGGTATGCTCACTCGGGGCTCGTTTGACCTTCAAAATGGATCAGAAGGGCCGTGAGGGCAACCGGATGTAGAGACAAGGTCTTGAAGGACGTCCACAAAAACATTTGGCAATTTTGACATCGGAATCCGGATCACCCAAAAAATGGTTTGCTATAGCACACGAAAATCGTCGAAATGAGGGGTATGCTCGCTTCGGGGCTCATTTGACCTTCAAAATGGGTCAGAAGGACCGTGAGGGCCAACCGGATGCATAAAAAAGGTCTTGACGGACGTCCATAAAAAAATTTGGCATTTTTGACGTTGGAATCCGGATCACCAAAAAAATGGTTTGCTATAGCACACGAAAATCGTCGAAATGCGGGGTATGCTCGCTTTGGGGCTTGTTTGACCTTCAAAATGGATCGGAAGGGCCGTGAGGACCAATCACATTCATAGACAAGGTCTTGACGGACGTCCACAAAAACATTTGGCATTTTTGACGTCGTAATCCGGTTCACCCAAAAAATGGTTTGCTATAGCATACGAAAATCGTCAAAATGAGGGGTATGCTCGCTTCGGGGCTTGTTTGACCTTCAAAATGGGTCGAAAGGGCGGTGAGGGCCAACCGGAGACATAGAAAAGGTCTTGATGGACGTCCACAAAAAAATTTGGCATTTTTTACGTCGGAATCTGGATCACCCAAAAAATTGTTTGCTATAGCACACGAAAAGTGTCGAAATGAGGGGTATGCTCTCTTCGAAGCTTGTTTGACTTTCAAAATGGGTCGGAAGGGCCGTTAGGGCTAACCAGATGCATATACAAGGTCTTGATGGACGTCCACAAAAATATTTGGCATTAGTGGCGTCGGAATTTAGATCACCCAAAAAATAGTTTGCTATACGAAAATCGTCGAAATGAGGGGTATGCTCGCTTCGGGGCTCGTTTGACCTTCAAAATGGATCGGAAGTGCCGTGAGGGCCAACTGGATGCAAAGACAAGGTATTGACGGACGTCCAAAATGAAATTTGGCATTTTTGTCGTCAGTATCGGGATCACCCAAAATATGGTTCGATATAGCACATAAAAATCATCGAAATGACGGGTATGCTCGCTTTGGGTCTCATTTGACCTTCAAAATGGGTCGGAACGGCTGTGAGGGCCAACCAGATGCATAGACAAGGTCTTGCCGTCGTCAAAAAATAAAAATTGGCATTTTTGACGTCAGAATCCGGATCATCCAAAAATGGTTTGCTATAGCATACGAAAATCGTCGAAATGAGGGGTACGCTCGCTTCTGGCTCGTTTGACCTTCAAAATGGGTCGGAAGGGCCGTGAGGGCCAACCAGATGCATAGACAAGGTCTTGACAGACGTCCACAAAAAAATTTGGCATTTTTGACGTCGCAATTCGTATCACCCAAGAAATGGTTTGTATAGCACACGAAAATCTTCAAAATGAGAGGTATGCTCGCTTCGGGGCTTGTTTGACCTTCAAAATGGATTGGAAGGGCCGTGAGGTCCAACTAGATGCATAGACAAGGTCTTGACGGACGTCCACAAACAAATTTGCATTTCTAACGTCGGAATCCGGATCAGCCATAAAATGGTTTGTTATAGCACACAAAAATCGTCGAAATCAGGGGTATGCTCGCTCGGGGCTCGTTTGACCTTCAAAATGGATCAGAAGGGCCGTGAGGGCAAACTGGATGCATAGAAAAGGTCTTGACTGATGTCCACAAAAAAATTTGGCATTTTTTACGTTGTAATCCGTATAACCCAAAAAATGGTTTGCTATAGCCTATGAAAATCGTTGAAATGAGGGGTATGTTCGCATTGGGGCTCGTTTGACCTTCAAAATGGGTCGAAAGGGCTGTGAGGGCCAACCAGATGCATAGACAAGGTCTTGACGGACGTACACAAAAAAATTTGGCATTAGTGACGTCGGAATGTGGATCACCCAATAAATGGTTTGCTATAGCACACGAAAATCGTCGATATGAGGGGTATGCTCTCTTCAGGGCTCATTTGACCTTCAAAATGGATCAGAAGGGCCGTGAGGGACAACCGGATGCATAGTCAAGGTCTTGACGGATGTCCACAAAAAAATTTGGCATTTTTTACGTCGGAATCCGTATCACCCAAAAAATGGTTTGCTATAGCACATGAAAATCATTGAAATGAGAGGTATGCTCGCTTCGGGGCTCGTTTGACCTTCAAAATGGGTCCGAAGGGCTGTGAGGGACAACCGGATGCATATACAAGGTCTTGATGGACGTCCACAAAAAATTTGGCATTAGTGACGTCGAAATGTGGATCATTCAAAAAATGGTATGCTATAGCACACGAAATCGTCGAAATGAGGGGTATGCTCGCTTTGGGGCTCGTTTGACCTTCAAAATGGATCGAAAGGGCTGTGAGGGACAACCGGATGCATAGTCAAGGTCTTGACGGACGTCCACAAAAAAATTTGGCATTTTTGACGTCGGAATCTGGATCACCCAATAAATGGTTTGCTATAGCACACGAAAATCATCGAAATGATGGGTATACTCGCTTCGGGGCTCGTTTGACCTTCAAAATGGGTCGGAAGGGCCGTGAGGGCCAATCGGATATATAGACAAGGTCTTGACGGACGTCCACAAAAAAATATGGCATTTTTATGTCGGAATTCTGTTAACCTAAAAAATGGTTTGCTATAGCACACGAAAATCATCGAAAGGAAGGGTATGCTCGCTTCAGGGCTCATTTCACCTTCAAAATGGGTCGAAAGGGACGTGAGGGCCAACCGGAAGCGTATACAAGGTCTTGACAGACGTCCACAAAAAAATTTGGAATTTTTGACTTTGTAATCCGACCCAAAAAATAATTTGCTATAGCACACGAATATCGTCGAAATATGGGGTATGCTCGCATCAGGGCTCGTTTGACCTTCAAAATGGGTCGGAAGTTCTGTGAGGGCCAACCGGATGCATAGACAAGGTCTTGAAGGACGTCCACAAAAAAATTTGGCATTATTGACATCGGAATCCAGATCAATCAAAAAATGGTTTTTCTATTGCACACGAAAATTGTCGAAATGAGGGGTATGCTCGCTTTGGGGCTCGTTTGACCTTCAAAATGGGTCGTAAGGGCCGTGAGGGCCAACCAGATGCATAGACAAGGTCTTGACGGTCGTCCAAAATAAAAATTAGGTTTTTTGTCGTCAGAATCCGGATCACCCAAAAAATAGTTTGATATAGCACACGAAAATCATTGAAATAAGGGGTATGCTCGCTTCGGGTCTCGTTTGACCTTCAGAATGGGTTAGAAGGGTCGTGAGAGACAACCAGATGCATAGACAAGGTCTTGACGGACGTCCACAAAAAAATTTTGCATTTCTAACGTCGGAATCCGGATCACCCAAAAAAATGTTTGCTATAGCATATGAAAATCGTTGAAATGAGGCGTATGCTCACTTCGAAGCTCGTTTGACCTTTTAAATAGGTCAGAAGGGCCATGAGGGCCAACCGGATGTATAGAAAAGGTCTTGACGGACGTCCACAAAAAAATATGGCATTTTTTACGTCGGAATTCGGATCACCCAAAAAATGGTTTGCTATAGCACACAAAAATCATCGAAATGATGGGATGCTCGCTTCGGGGCTCGTTTGACCTTCAAAATGGATCGGAAGGTCCTTGAGGGCCAACTGGATGCATAGAAAAGATCACGGACGTCCACAAAAAAATTTGGTATTTTTGACATCGGAATCTGGATCACCCAAAAAATGGTTTTTCTATGGAAAACGAAAATCATCGAAATGAGGGGTATGCTCGCTTCAGGGCTTGTTTGACCTTCAAAATTGGTCGGAAGAGCCGTGAGGGCCAACAAGATGCATAGACAAGGTCTTGACGGACGTCCACAAAAAAAATTTGCATTTTTGACATCCGAATCTGGATCACCCAAAAAATGGTTTTTTAATAGCAAACGAAAATCATCGAAATGAGGGGTATACCCGCTTCGAGGCTCGTTTGACCTTCAAAATGGATCAGAAGGGCCGTGGGGGACAAACGGATGCATAGACAAGGTCTTGACGGACGTCCACAAAAACAATTGGCATTTTTGACGTCGAAATCCGGATCACCCAAAAAATGGTTTGTTATAGCACACAAAAATCGTCGAAATGAGGGTTATGCTCGCTTTGGGGCTCTTTTGACCTTCACAATGGGTCGGAAGGGCCGTGAGGGCGAACCAGATGCATTGACAAGGTCTTGACGGACGTCCACAAAAAAAATTGGCATTTTTGACGTCGGAATCCGGATCACCTAAAAAATGGTTTGTTATAGCACACAAAAATCGTCGAAATGAGGGTTATGCTCGCTTTGGGGCTCGTTTAACCTTCAAAATGGGTCGGAAGGGCCGTGAGGGCCAACTGGATGCATAGACAAGGTCTTGATGGACGTCCAAAAAAAAAATTTGGCATGTTTGACGTCAGAATCCGGTTCACCCAAAAAATAGTTTGCTATAGCACACGAAAATCGTCGAAATGAGGGGTGTGCTCGCTCGGGGCTCGTTTGACCTTCAAAATGGATCGGACGGGCCGTGAGGGCCAACCAGATGCATAGACAAGGTCTTGACGGACGTCCACAAAAATATTTGTGATTTTTGACGTCAGAATCCGGATCACCTAAAAAATGGTTTTCTATAGCACACAAAAATCGTCAAAATGAGGGGCATACTCGCTTCGGGGCTCGTTTAACCTTCAAAATGCGTCGGAAGGGCCGTAAGGGCCAACCAGATGCATTGACAAGGTCTTGACGGACGTCCACAAACAAATTTAGCATTTTTGACATCGGAATCTGGATCACCCAAAAAATGGTTTGTTATAGCACACGAAAATCATCGAAATGAGGGGTATGCTCGCTTCAAAGCTCGTTTGACCTTCAAAATGGGTCGGAAGGGCCGTGAGGGTCAATCAGATGCATAGAAAGGTCTTGACGGATGTCCACAAAATTTTTTTGCATTTTTGACGTCGGAATCCGGATCATCCAAAAAATGTTTTGCTATAGCACACGAAAGTCGTCGAAATAAGGGGTATGCTTGTTTCGGGCTCGTTTGACCTTCAAAATGGGTCGGAAGGGCCGTGAGGGCCAACCTGATGCATAGACAAGGTGTTGACGGACGTCCACAATAAAATTTGGAATTTTTGACGTCACAATTCGGATCACCCAAGTAATGGTTTGCTATAGCACACGAAAGTCGTCAAAATGAGGGGTATGCTTGCTTCGGGGCTCGTTTGACCTTCAAAATGGATCGGAAGGGCCGTGAGGTCCAACCAGATGCATTGAAAAGTTCTTAACGGATGTCCACAAAAAAATTTGGCATTTTTGATGTTGGAATCCTGATCACCCAAAAAATGGTTTCCTATACCACACGAAAATCGTCCAAATGAGGGGTATGCTCGTTTCGGGGCTCGTTTGACCTTCAAAATGGGTCGGAAGGGCCGTGAGGGACAAACGGATTCATAGACAAGGTCTTGAGGGACGTCCACAAAAAAATTTGGCATTTCTAACGTTGGAATACGGATCACCCAAAAAATGGTTTGCTACAGCATACGAAAATCGTCGAAATGAGGGGTATGCTCGCTTCGGGGCTCGTTTGACTTACAAAATGGGTCGGAAAGGCCGTGAGGTTAAACCGGATGCATAGACAAGGTCTTCACGTGCGTCCACAAAAAATTTTGGCATTTTTGATATCAGAATCCGGATCACCCAAAAAATGGTGTGCTATAGCACACGAAAATCGTCGAAATGAGGGGTATGCTCGCTTCGGGGCTCGTTTGACCTTCAAAATGGATCGAAAGGTCCGTGAGGGCCAATCGGATGCATAGACAAGGTCTTGACGGACGTCCACAAAAAAATGTGACATTTTTGATATCGAAATCTGGATCACCCAAAAAATGGTTTGCTATAGCACCCAAAAATCATCGAAATGAGGGGTATGCTCGCCTCGAGGCTCATTTGACCTTCAAAATGGGTCGTAAGGGCCGTGAGGCCTAACCAAATCCATAGAAAAGGTCTTAATGGACGCCCACAAAATTTTTTTGCATTTTTGACGTCAAAATCCGGATCACTCAAAAAATGGTTTGCTATAGCAAACGAAAATCATCGAAATAAGAGGTATGCTTGCTTCGGGGCTCGTTTAAACTTCATAATGGGTTGGAAGGTCCGTGAGGGCCAACCGGATTCATAGACAAGGTCTTGAAGGACGTCCACAAAAATATTTGGCATTTTTGGCGTCGGAATCTGGATCACCCAAAAAATGGTTTGCTATAGCACACGAAAATCATCGAAATGAGGGAAATGCTCGCTTCGGGGCTCGTTTGAACTTCAAAATGGGTGGGAAGGGCCGGGAGGGCCAACCCGATGTATAGAAAAGGTCTTGACGGACGTCCACAAAAAATTCTGCATTTTTGACGTTGGAATCTGGAACACCCAAAAAATGGCTTGCTATAGCACACGAATATCGTCGAAATGAGGGGTATGCTCGTTTCGGGCTTCGTTTGACCTTCAAAATAGGTCGGAAGGGCCGTAATGGCCAACCGGATGCATTGACAAGGTCTTGACGGACATCCACAAAAAAAATTTGGCATTTTTGACATCGGAATCTGCATCACCCAAAAATAGTTTGTTATAGCACACGAAAATCATCGAAATGAGGGGTATGCTCGCTTCAGGGCTCGTTTGACCTTCAAAATGGGTCGGAAGGGCCTTGAGGGCCAATCGGATTCATAGACAAGGTCTTGACAGACGTCCACAAAAATATTTGGCATTTTTGATGTCGGAATCCGGATCACCCAAAAAATGGTTTGCTATAGCACACGAAAATCGTCAAAATGAGGGTTATGCTCGCTTCGGGGCTCGTTTGACTTTCAAAATGGGTCGGAAGGGCCATGAGGGCCAACCGGATGCATAGAAAAGGTCTTGACGGACGTCCACAAAAAAATTTGACTTTTTTGACGTCAGAATCAGGATCACCCAAAAAATGGTTTGCTATAGCACACAAAAATCATCGAAATGAGGGGTGTGCTCGCTTTGGGGCTCGTTTGACATTCAAAAGGGTTGGAAGGGCCGTGAGGGACAATCGGATGCATATACAAGGTCTTGATCGACGCCCACAAAAACATTTGGCATTTTTACGTCAGAATCCGGATCACCCAAAAAATGGTGTGCTATAGCACACGAAAATCGTCGAAATGAGGGGTATGTCGCTTTGGGGCTTGTTTGACCTTCCAAATGGGTCGGACAAGATGTGATAGCCAACCGTATGCATAGACAAGGTCTTGACGGACGTCCATAAAAAAATTTTGCATTTTTGACGTCGGAATCCAGATCACCCAAAAAATGGTGTGTTATGCACACGAAAATCGTCGAAATGAGGGGTATGCTCGCTTCAGGGCTCGTTTGACCTTCAAAATGGGTCAGACAAGCCGTGATGGCCAACCGTATACATAGACAGGGTCTTGACGGACGTCTACGAAAAAATTGGCATTTTTAACTTCAGAATCCGGATCACCCAAAAAATGATGTGCTACAGCACACGAAAATCGTCGAAATGAGGGGTATGCTCGCTTCGGGGCTCGTTTGACCTTCCAAATGGGTCGGACAAGCCGTGATGTCCAACCTTATGCATAGACAAGGTCTTGAAGGACTTCCACGAAAAAATTTGGCATTTTTGACATCGGAATCTGGATCACCCAAAAAATGGTGTGCTATAGCACACAAAAATCGTCGAAATAAGGGGTATGCTCGCTTTGGGGATCGTTTGACCTTCCAAATGGATCGGACAAGCCATGATGGCCAATCGTATGCAAAGACAAGGTCTTGACGGACGTTCAAGAAAAAATTTGGCATTTTTCACGTCGAAATCCAGATCACCCAAAAAATGGTGTGCTATAGCACACGAAAATCGTCGAAATGAGGGGTATGTCGCTTTGGGGCTTGTTTGACCTTCCAAATGGGTCGGACAAGATGTGATAGCCAACCGTATGCATAGACAAGGTATTGACGGACATCCACAAAAAAAATTTTCTTTTTTGACGTCGAAATCCGGATCACCCAAAAAATGGTGTGCTATAGCACACGAAAATCGTCGAAATGAGGGCTATGCTCGCTTCAGGGCTCGTTTGACCTTCCAAATGGGTCGCACAAGCCGTGATGGCCAACCGTATGCATAGAAAAGGTCTTGACGGACGTCCACAAAAAAATTTGGCATTTTTTGCGTCGGAATCTGGATCACCCAAAAAATGGTGTGCTATAGCATACGAAAATCGTCAAAATTAGGCGTATGCTCGCTTCGGGGCTCGTTTGACCTTCCAAATGGGTCGGACAAGCCGTATAGGCCAACCGTATGCATAGACAAGGTCTTGACGGACGTCTATGAAAAAATTTGGCATTTTTGACGTCGGAATTCGGATAACCCAAAAAATGGTGTGCTATAGCACAAAAAAATCGTCGAAATGAGGGTATGCTCGCTTTGGGGCTCGTTTGACCTTCCAAATGGGTCGTACAATCCGTGATGGCCAACCGTATGCATAGACAAGGTCTTGACGGACGTCCATAAAAACATTTGGCATTTTTGACATTGGAATCCGGATCACCCAAAAAAGGTGTGCTATAGCACACGAAAATCGTCGTAATGAGGGGTATGCTCGCTTCGGGGCTCGTTTGACCTTCCAAATGGGTCGGAGGAGTCGTGATGGCCAACCGTATGCATAGACAAGGTCTTGACGGACGTCCACGAAAAAATTTGGCATTTTTGACGTCGGAATCCGGATCACCCAAAAAATGATGTGCTATAGCACACGAAAATCATCTAAATAAGGGGTATGCTAGCTTCATGGCTTTTTTGACCTTTTAAATGGGTCGTACAAGCCGTGATGGACAACCGTATGCATAGACAAGGTCTTGACGGACGTCTATGAAAAAAATTGGCATTTTTGACATCGGAATCCGGATCACCCAAAAAATGGTGTGCTATAGCACACGAAAAACGTCGAAATGAGGGGTATGCTCGCTTCGGGGCTCGTTTGACCTTCCAAATAGGTCGCACAAGCCGTGATGGCCAATCATATGCATAGACAAGGTCTTGACGGACGTCCACGAAAAAATTTGGCATTTTTGACATCGTAATCTGGATCACCCAAAGAATGGTGTGCTATAGCACAAAAAATCATCGAAATGAGGGGTATGCTCGCTTCGGGGATCGTTTGACCTTCCAAAGGGATCGGACAAGCCGTGATGGCCAATCGTATGCATAGACAAGGTCTTGATGGACGTCCATGAAAAAATTTGGCATTTTTCACGTCGGAATCAAGATCACCCAAAAATGGTATGCTATAGCACACGAAAATCGTCGAAATGAGGGGTATGTCGCTTTAGAGCTCGTTTGACCTTCCAAATGGATCGGACAAGACGTGATGGCCAACCGTATGGATAGACAAGGTATTGACGGACATCCACAAAAAAATTTGTCTTTTTTGATGTCGGAATCCGGATCACCCAAAAAATGGTGTGCTATAGCGCACGAAAATCATCGAAATGAGGGTTATGCTCGCTTCGGGGCTTGTTTGACCTTCCAAATGGGTCGGACAAGCCATGATGGCCAACCGTATGCATGGAAAAGGTCTTGAAAGACGTCCACGATAAAATTTGGCATTTTTGACGTCGGAATCTGGATCACCCAAAAAATGGTGTGCTATAGCACACGAAAATCATCAAAATTAGGGGTATGCTTGCTTCGGGGCTCGTTTGACCTTTCGAATGGGTCGGACAAGCCGTGATGGCCAACCTTATGCATAGACAAGGTCTTCACGGATGTCCATGAAAAAATTTGGCATTTTTGACGTCGGAATTCGGATCACCCAAAAAATGGTGTCCTATAGAACACAAAAAACGTCGAAATGAGGGGTATGCTTGCTTCGGGGCTCGTTTGACCTTCCAAATGGGTCGTACAAGCCGTGATGGCCAACGGTATGCATAGACAAGGTCTTGACGGACGTTCACAAAAAAAATTGGCATTTTTGACGTCGAAATCTGGATCACCCAAAAAATGGTGTGCTATAGCACACGAAAATGGTCGAAATGAGGGGTATGCTCGCTTCGGGGCTTGTTTGACTTTCCAAATGGGTCGGACAAGCTGTGATGCCCAACCGTATGCATAGACAAGGTCTTGACTGATGTCTACGAAAAAAAATTGGCATTTTTGACGTCGAAATCTGGATCACCCAAAAAATGGTGTGCTAAAGCATACGAAAATCGTCGAAATGAGGGGTATGCAAGCTTCGGGGCTTGTTTGACCTTTCAAATAGGTCGTACAAGCCCTGATGGCCAACCGTATGCATAGACAAGGTCTTGACGGACGTCTACGGAAAAAATTTGCATTTTTGACATCGGAATCCAGATCACCCAAAATCGTCGAAATGAGGGGTATGCTCGCTTCGGGGCTTGTTTGACCTTACAAATAGGTCGTACAAGCCGTGATGGCCAATCATATGCATAGACAAGGTCTTGACGGACGTCCACAAAAAAATTTGGCATTTTTGACATCGGAATCTGGATCACACAAAAAATGGTGTGCTATAGCACAAAAAATCATCAAAATGAGGGGTATGCTCGCTTCGGGGATCGTTTGACCTTCCAAAGGGATCGGACAAGCCGTGATGGACAATCGTATGCATAGACAAGGTCTTGACGGATGTCCATGAAAAAATTTGGCATTTTTCACGTCGGAATCAAGATCACCCAAAAATGATATGCTATAGCACACGAAAATCGTCGAAATGAGGGGTATGTCGCTTTAGAGCTCGTTTGACCTTCCAAATGGATCGGACAAGACGTGATGGCCAACCGTATGCATAGACAAGGTATTGACGGACATCCACAAAAAAATTTGTCTTTTTTGACGTCGGAATCCGGATCACCCAAAAAATGGTGTGCTATAGCGCACGAAAATCATCGAAATGAGGGTTATGCTCGCTTCGGGGCTTGTTTGACCTTCCAAATGGGTCGGACAAGCCATGATGGCCAACCGTATGCTTGGAAAAGGTCTTGACAGACGTCCACGATAAAATTTGGCATTTTTGACGTCGGAATCTGGATCACCCAAAAAATGGTGTGTTATAGCACACGAAAATCATCAAAATTAGGGGTATGCTTGCTTCGGGGCTCGTTTGACCTTCCGAATGGGTCGGACAAGCCGTGATGGCCAACCTTATGCATAGACAAGGTCTTGACGGACGTCCATGAAAAAATTTGGAATTTTTGACGTCGGAATTCGGATCACCCAAAAAATGGTGTCCTATAGAACACAAAAAACGTCGAAATGAGGGGTATGCTTGCTTTGGGGCTCGTTTGACCTTCCAAATGGGTCGTACAAGCCGTGATGGCCAGCGGTATGCATAGACAAGGTGTTGACGGACGTCCACAAAAAAAATTGGCATTTTTGACGTCGAAATCTGGATCACCCAAAAAAGGTGTGCTATAGCACACGAAAATGGTCGAAATGAGGGGTATGCTCGCTTCGGGGCTTGTTTGACTTTCCAAATGGGTCGGACAAGCTGTGATGCCCAACCGTATGCATAGACAAGGTCTTGACTGATGTCTACAAAAAAAAATTGGCATTTTTGACGTCGGAATCTGGATCACCCAAAAAATGGTGTGCTAAAGCATACGAAAATCGTCGAAATGAGGGGTATGCAAGCTTCGGGGCTTGTTTGACCTTTCAAATGGGTCGTACAAGCCCTGATGGCAAACCGTATGCATAGACAAGGTCTTGACGGACGTCTACGGAAAAAATTGGCATTTTTGACATCGGAATCCAGATCACCCAAAATCGTCGAAATGAGGGGTATGCTCGCTTCGGGGCTCGTTTGACCTTACAAATAGGTCGTACAAGCCGTGATGGCCAATCATATGCATAGACAAGGTCTTGACGGACGTCCACAAAAAAATTTGGCATTTTTGACATCGGAATCTGGATCACCCAAAAAATGGTGTGCTATAGCACACAAAAATCGTCGAAATGAGGGGTATGCTCGCTTCGGAGATCGTTTGACCTTCCAAATGGATCGTACAGGCTGTGATGGCCAATCGTATGCATAGACAAAGTCTTGACGGACGTCCATGAAAAAATTTGGCATTTTCACGTCGGAATCAAGATCACACAAAAAATGGTGTGCTATAGCACACGAAAATCATCGAAATGAGGGGTATGTCGCTTTGGGGCTCGTTTGACCTTCCAAATGGGTCGGAAAAGATGTGATGGCCAACCGTATGCATAGACAAGGTATTGACGGACATCCATGAAAATATTTGTCTTTTTTGACGTCGGAATCCGGATCACCCAAAAAATGGTGTGCTATAGCACACGAAAATCGTCGAAATGAGGGTTATGCTCGTTTCGGGGCTCGTTTGACCTTCCAATTGGGTCGTACAAGCCGTGATGGCCAACCGTATGCATAGACAAGGTCTTGACGAACGTCCACAAAAAAATTTGGAATTTTTGACGTCGGAATCCGGATCACCCGAAAAAAGGTGTGCTATAGCACCCGAAAATTATCGTAATGAGGGGTATGCTCGCTTCAAGGCTCGTTTGATCTTCTAAATGGGTCGGACAAGTCGTGATGGCCAAACGTATGCATGGACAAGGTCTTGACGGACGTCCACGAAAAAATTTGGCATTTTTTACGTCGAAATCCGGATCACCCAAAAAATGGTGTGCTATAGCACACGAAAATCATTGAAATGAGGGGTATGTTCGCTTCGGGGATCGTTTGACCTTCCAATTGGATCGTACAAGCTGTGATGGCCAACCGTATTCATAGACAAGGTCTTGACGGACGTCCACAAAAAAACTTGGCATTTTTGACGTCGAAATACGGATCACCCAAAAAAAGGTGTGCTATAGCACATAAAAATCATCGTATTGAGGGGTATGCTCGCTTCGGGGCTCGTTTGACCTTCCAAATTGGTCGGACAAGCCGTGATGGCCAACAATATGCATAGACAAGGTCTTGATGGACGTCCACGAAAAAATTTGGCATTTTTGACGTCTGGATCTGGATCCCCCAAAAAATGGTCTGCTATAGCACACGAAAATCATCGAAATGAGGGGTATGCTCACTTCGGGGCTCGTTTTACCTTCCAAATGGGTCGGACAAGCCGTGATGGCAAACCGTATGCATAGACAAGGTCTTGACGACCGTCCACGAAAAAATTTAGCATTTTTGACGTCGAAATCTGGATCACCCAAAAAATGGTGTGTTATAGCACACGAAAATTATCGAAATAAGGGGTATGCTCGCTTCGGGGCTCGTTTGACCTTCAAAATGGGTCGGAAGGGCCGTGAGAGCCAACCGGATATATAGAGAAGGTCTTGACGGACGTCTACAAAAAAATTTGGCATTTTTGACGTCGGAATCCGGATCACCTAAAATGGTTTCTTCTAGCACACGAAAATCATCGAAATGAGGATTATGCTCGTTTCGGGGCTCGTTTGACCTTCAAAATGGGTTGAAAGGGCCGTGACAACCAACCGGATGCATAGACAAGGTCTTGATAGACGCCCACAAAAAAATTTGGAATTTTTGACGTTAAAATACGGATCACCAAAAAATAGTTTATTATAGCACACGAAAATCGTCGAATTGAGAGGTATGCTCACTTCGGGGCTCGTTTGAACTTCAAAATGGGTTTGAAGGGCCGTGAGGGCCAACCGGATGCAGAGACAAGGTCTTGACGGACGTCCACAAAAAAATTTGGCATTTTTGACGTCGATATCCAGGGCACCAAAAAAATTGTTTGCTATAGCACACAAAAATCATCGAAATGATGGGTATGCTCACTTTGGGGCTCGTTTGACCTTCAAAATGGGTTGGAAGGGCCGTGAGGGCCAACCGGATGCATAGACAAGGTCTGGAAAGACGTCCACTAAAAAACTTGGCATTTTTTACGTCGAAATTCGGATCAACCAAAAAATTGTTTTCTATAGATCACGAAAATCGTCGAAATGAGGGGTATGCTCTCTTCGAGGCTCGTTTGACCTTTAAAAATAATCGGAAGGGCCATGAGGGCCAACCGGATGCATAGACAAGGTCTTGAAGGACATCCGCAAAAAAAATTGGCATTTTTGACGTTGGAATCCAGATCAGCTACAAAATGATTTGCTATAACACACGAAAATCATCGAAATGAGGGGTATGCTCGCTTCGGGGCTCGTTTGACCTACAAAATGGATCGGAAGGTCCGTGAGGGCCAAACGGATGCATAGACAAAGTCTTGACAGACGTCCACAAAAACATTTGGCATTTTTGACATCGGAATCCGGATCATCCGAAAAATGGTTTGCTATAGCACACGAAAATCGTCGAAATGAGGGATATGCTTGCTTCGGGGCTCGTTTGACCTTCAAAATGGGTCATAAGGTCCGTGAGGGCCAACCGGATGCATAAAAAAGGTCTTGACAGACGTCCACAAAAATTTTTGGCATTTTTGACGTTGGAATCCGGATCACCCAAAGAATAATTTGCTATAGCATACAAATATCATCGAAATGAGGGCTACGCTCGCTTCAGGGATCGTTTGACATACAAAATGGGTCGGAAGGTCTGTGAGGGCCAACCGGATACATAGACAAGGTCTTGACGGACGTCCACAAAAAAAATTTGCATTATTGACATCGGAATCCGGATCAACCAAAAAATTGTTTTTCTATAGCACACGAAAAAATTTTGAAATGAGGGGTATGCTCGCTTCGGGGCTCGTTTGACCTTCAAAATGGGTCGTAAGGACCGTGAGGGCCAACCAGATGCATAGACAAGGTCTTGACGGTCGTCCAAAATAAAAATTGGATTTTTTGTCGTCAGAATCCGGATCACCCAAAAAATGGTTTGATATAGCACACGAAAATCATCGAAATGAGGGGTATGCTCGCTTCGGGTCTCGTTTGACCTTCAAAATGGGTTAGAAGGGCCGTGAGGGACAACCAGATGCATAGACAAGGTCTTGACAGACGTCCACAAAAAATTTTGCATTTCTAACGTCAGAATCTGGATCACCCAAAAAATGGTTTGCTATAGCATACGAAAATCGTTGAAATGAGGGATATGCTCGCTTCGGGGCTCGTTTGACCTTTAAAATGGGTCGGAAGGGCCGCGAGGGCCAACCGGATGCATAGACAAGGTCTTGACGGACGTCCACAAAAAAATTTGGCATTTTTGACGTCGGAATCCGGATCACCCAAAAAATGGTTTGCAATAGCACACGAAAATTGTCGAAATGAGGGGATGCTCGCTTAGGGGCTCGTTTGACCTTCAAAATGGATCGGAAGGGCCGTGAGGGCCAACCGGATGCATAGACAAGATCACGGACGTCCACAAAAAAATTTGGCATTTTTGACATCGGAATTTGGATCACCCAAAAAATGGTTTTCTATAGCAAACGAAAATTATCGAAATGAGAGGTATGCTCGCTTCAGGACTCGTTTCGCCTTCGAAATGGGTCGGAAGGGCCGTGAGGGCAAACCAGATACATAGACAAGGTCTTGACGGACGTCCACAAAAAAAATTGGCATTTTTGACATCGGAATCTTGATCACTCAAAAAATGGTTTTTTTATAGCAAACGAAAATCATCGAAATGAGGGGTATGCTCGCTTCGGGGCTCGTTTGACCTTAAAAATGGATCAGAGAGGCCGTGAGGGCCAACAGGATGCATAGACAAGGTCTTCACGGACGTCCATAAAAAAAGTTGGCATTTTTTACGTCGGAATTTGGATCATCCAAAAAATTGTTTGCTATAGTACACGAAAATCGTTGAAATGAGGGGTATGCTCGCTTCGGGCTCGTTTTACCTTCAAAATGGGTCTGAAGGGCCGTCAGGGCCAACCAGATGCATAGACAAGGTATTGACGGACGTCCACAAAAACATTTGGCATTTTTGACGTCGCAATTCGGATCACCCAAGAAATGGTTTGCTATAGCACACGAAAATCATCGAAATGAGGGTTATGCTCGCTTCGGGCCTCGTTTGACCTTCAAAATGGATCGGAAGGGCCCTAAGGTCCAACCGGATGCATAGACAAGGTCTTAACGGATGTCCAAAAAAAATTTGGCATTTTTGACCTCGGAATCCTGATCACCCAAAAAATGGTTTGCTATAGCACACGACAATCATCGAAATGAGGAAAATGCTCGCTTTGGGGCTCGTTTGACCTTCAAAATAGGTCAGAAGGGCCGTTAGGGCCAATCGGATGCGTAGAAAAAGTCTTGACGGACGTCCACAAAAAATTTTGCATTTTTTTACATCGGAATCTGGATCACCCAAAAATGTTTTGCTATAGCACACGAAAATCGTCGAAATGAGGGAAATGCTCGCTTCGGGTCTCGTTTGACCTTCAAAATAGGTCGGAAGGGCCATGAGGGCCAATCGGATGCATAGAAAAGGTCTTGACGGACGTCCACAAAAAAATTTTGCATTTTTTAACGTCAGAATATGGATCACCCAAAAATGGTTTGCTATAGCACACCAAAATTGTTGAAATGAGGTGTATGCGCGCTTCGGGGCTCGTTTGAACTTCAAAATGGATTGGAAGGGCCGTGAGGGACAACCGGATGCATAGACAAGGTCTTGAAGGACGTCCACAAAAAAATTTGGCATTTCTAACGTCGAAATCCGGATCACCCAAAAAATGGTTTGGTATACAAACACGAAAATCGTCGAAATAAGGGGTATGCTCTCTTCGGTGCTCGTTTAACCTTCAAAATTGGTCGTAAGGGCTGTGAGGGCCAACCGGATGCAGAGAAAAGGTCTTGACGGACGTCCACAAAAACATTTGACGTTTTTTACATCAGAATCCGGATCACCCAAAAAATTGTTTGCTATAGCACACGAAAAATCGTAAAAATGAAGGGTATGCTCGCCTCGGGGCTCATTTGACCTTCAAAATGGGTCTTAAGGGCCGTGAGGACCTACCAGATGCATAGACAAGGTCTTAACGGATGTCCACAAAAACATTTGGCATTTTTGACGTCGAAATCTGGATCACTCAAAAAATGGTTTGCTATAGCAAACGAAAAACATCGAAATAAGGGGTATGCTTGCTTCGGGGCTCGTTTAACCTTCATAATGGGTTTGAAGAGCCGTGAGGGCCAACCGGATTCATAGACAAGGTCTTGACGGACTTCCACAAAAATATTTTGCATTTTTGACGTCGGAATCCGGATCACCCAAAAAATGGTTTGCTATAGCACACGAAAATCATCGAAATGAGGGGTATGCTCGCTTCAGGGCTCCTTTGACCTTCAAAATGGGTCGAAAGGGCCGTCAGGGCCAACCAGATGCATAGACAAGGTATTGACGGATGTCTACAAAGAAATTCAGCATTTTTGACGTCTCAATTAGGATCACCCAAGAAATGGTTTGCTATAGCACACGAAAATCGTTGAAATGAGGGGTATGCTCGCTTCGGGGCTCGTTTGACCTTCAAAATGGATCGGAAAAGCCCTGAGGTCCAACCGGATGCATAGACAAGGTCTTGACGGATGTCCACAAAAAAATTTGGCATCTTTGACGTCGGAATCCTGATCACCCAAAAAATGGTTTGCAATAGCACACGAAAATCGTCGAAATGAGGAAAATGCTCAATTTGGGGCTCGTTTGACCTTCAAAATAGGTCGGAAGGGCCGTGAGGGCCAATCGGATGCATAGAAAAGGTCTTGACAGACGTCCACAAATTTTTTTTTGCATTTTTTGACGTCGGAATCTGGATCAACCAAAAATGGTTTGCTATAGCACACCAATATTGTTGAAATGAGGGGTATGCTCGCTTCGGGGCTCGTTTGACCTTCAAAATGGATTGGAAGGGCCGTGAGGGACAACCGGATGCATAGATAAGGTCTTGAAGGACGTCCACAAAAAAATTTGATATTTTTAACGTCGAAATTCGGATCACCCAAAAATGGTTTGTTATAGCACACGAAAATCGTCGAAATGAGGGTTATGCTCGCTTTGGGGCTCGTTTGACCTTCAAAATGGGTCGGAAGGGCCGTGAGGGCCAACCGAATGCATAGACAAGGTCTTGATGGACGTCCACAAAAAAATTTGGCACGTATGACGTCAGAATCCGGATCACCCAATAAATGGTTTGCTATAGCACACGAAAATCATCGAAATGAGGGGTACGCTCGCTCGGGTCTCGTTTGACCTTCAAAATGGATCGGAAGGGCCGTGAGGGCCAATCGGATGCATAGACAAGGTCTTGACGGACGTCGACAAAAACATTTGTGATTTTTGACGTCAGAATCCGGATCACCTAAAAAATGGTTTGCTATGCACACAAAAATCATCGAAATGAGGGGCATGCTCGCTTCGGGGCTCGTTTGACCTTCAAAATGGGTTAGAAGGGCCGTAAGGGCCAACCGGATGCATTGACAAGGTCATGACGGACGTCCACAAAAAAATTGGCATTTTTGACATCGGAATTTGGATCACCAAAAGAATGGTTTGTTATAGCACACGACAATCGTCGAAATGAGGGGTATGCTCGGTTCAGGGCTCGTTTTACCTTTAAAATGGGTCAGAAGGGCCATAAGGGCCAATCGTATGCATAGAAAAGGTCTTGACGGACGTTCACAAAAATTATTTGGCATTTTGACGTCAAAATCTGGATCACCCAAAAAATGGTTTGCTATAGCACACGAAAATCGTCAAAATGAGGGGTATGCTCGCTTCGGGGCTCATTTGACCTGCAAAATGGGTCGGAAGGGCCATGAGGGCAAATCGGATGCATAGACAAGGTCTTGACGGACGTCCACAAAAAAATTTGACTTTTTTGACGTCAAAATCTGGAATACCCAAAAAATGGTTTGCTATAGCACACGAAAATCGTCGAAATAAGGGGTATGCTCGCTTTGAGGCTCGTTTGACCTTCAAAAAGGGTCGGAAGGGCCGTGAGGGACAATCGGATGCATAGACAATGTCTTGATGGACGTACACAAAAACATTTGGCATTTTTTACATAAGAATCCGGATCACCCAGAAAATGGTTTGTTATAGCACACGAAAATCGTCAAAATGAGGGGTATGCTCGCTTCGGGGCTCGTTTGACCTGCAAAATGGGTCGGAAGGGCCATGAGGGCAAATCAGATGCATATACAAGGTCTTGACGGATGTCCACAAAAATATTTGACATTTTTTACATCGGAATCTGGATCACCCAAAAAATGGTTTGTTATAGCACACGAAAATCGTCGAAATGAGGGGTATGCTCGCTTCGGGGCTTATTTGACCTTCAAAATGGGTCGGAAGGGCCGTGAGGGCCAACCGAATGCATAGACAAGGTCTTGATGGACGTCCACAAAAAAATTTGGCACGTATGACGTCAGAATCCGGATCACCCAATAAATGGTTTGCTATAGCACACGAAAATCGTCGAAATGAGGGGTATGCTCGCTCGGGTCTCGTTTGACCTTCAAAATGGATCGGAAGGGCCGTGAGGGCCAACCAGATACATAGACAAGGTCTTGACGGACGTCCACAAAAATATTTGGCATTTTTGACGTCGAAATCCGGATCACCCAAAAAATGATTTGCTAAAGCATACGAAAATCGTCGCAATGAGGGGTATGCTCGCATCGGGGCTCGTTTGACCTTCAAAATGGATCGGAAGGGCCGTGAGGGCCAACTGGATACATAGACAAGGTCTTGACGGACGTCCACAAAAATATTTGGCATTTTTGACGTCGAAATCCGGATCACCCAAAAAATGATTTGCTAAAGCACACGAAAATCGTCGCAATGAGGGGTATGCTCGCTTCGGGGCTCGTTTGACCTTCAAAATGGGTCGGAAAGGCCGTGAGGGCCAACTGGATGCATAGACAAGGTCTTGACGGATGTCCAAAAAAACATTTGGCATTTTTGACGTCGGAGTCCGGATCACCTAAAAAATGGTTTGCTATAGCACACGAAAATCGTCGTAATGAAGGGTATGCTCGCTTTGGGGTTTGTTTGACCTTCAAAATGGGCCGGAAGGGCCATGAGGGACAACCGGATGCTTAGACAATGTCTTAACAGACATCCACAAAAAAATGGCTTTTTTGACGTCGGAATTCGGATCACCCAAAAAATGGTTTGCTATAGCACACGAAAATCGTCGAAATGAGTGGTATGCTCACTTCGGGGCTCATTTGACCTTCAAAATAGGCCGGAAGGGCCATGAGAGCCAACCGGATGCATAGACAAGGTCTATACAGACGTCCACAAATAAATTTGGCATTTTTGACGTCGGAATTCAGATCACCCAAAAAATGGTTTGCTATAGCACACAAAAATCGTCGAAATGAGGGGTATGCTCGCTTCGGGGCTCGTTTGACCTTCAAAATAGGTCGTAAGGGCCGTGAGGGCCAACCGGATGCATATTCAAGGTCTTGACAATCGTCCACAAAAAAAATTGGCTTTTTGACGTCGGAATCCGGATCACCCAAAAAATGGTTTGCTATAGCACACGAAAATCATCGAAATGAGGGGTATGCTTGCTTCAGGGCTCATTTGACCTTCAAAATTGATCGGAAGGGCCGTGAGGTCAAAACAGATGCATAGACAAGGTCTTGATGGACATCCACAAAAATATTTGAAATTTTTTAAGACGGAATCCGGATCACCCTAAAAATTGTTTGCTATAACACATGAAAATCGTCAAAATGAGGGGTATGCTCGCTTCGGGGCTCGTTTGCCTTCAAAATGGGTTGCAAGGGCCGTGAAGGCCAACCGGATGCATAGATAAGTTCTTGACGGACGTCCACAAAAAAATTTGGCATTTTTGACGTCGGAATCCGGATCACCAAAAAAATGGTTTGCTATAGCACACGAAAATCGTCGAAATGATATGCTCGCTTCATGGCTCGTTTGACCTTCAAAATGGATCGGAAGGGCCATGAGGACCAACCGGATGCATAAACAAGGTCTTGACGGACGTCCACAATAAAATTTGGCATTTTTTACGTCGGAATCTGGATCACCCAAAAAATGGTTTGCTATATCACACGAAAATCGTCGAAATAAGGGGTATACTCGCTTTGGGGCTCGTTTGACCTTCAAAATGGGTCGGATGGGCCGTGAGGAACAACCGGATGCATAGACAAGGTCTTGACGGACGACCACAAAAAAATTTGGCATTTTTGACGTCAGAATCCGGATCACCCAAAAAATGGTTTGCTATAGCACACGAAAATCGTCGAAATGAGGGGTATGCTTGCTTCGGGGCTCGTTTGACCTTCAAAATGGGTCGGAAGCGCCGTGAGGGCTAACCGAATGCATAGACAAGGTCTTGACGGACGTCCAAAAAGAATTGGCATTTTTGACGTCGGAGTCCGGATCACCCAAAAAATGATTTGCTATAGCACACGAAAATCATCGAAATAAGGGGTATGCTCTCTTTAGGGCTCGTTTGACCTTCAAAATAGAGGGCCAACCGGATGCATTGACAATGTATTGACGGACGTCCACAAAAAAATTTTGTATTTTTGACGTCAGAATGTAGATCACCCAAAAAATGGTTTGCTATAGCACACGAAAATTGTCGAAATGAAGGGTATGGTAACTTCGGGGCTCGTTTGAGCTTCAAAATTGGTCGGAAGGGCCGTGAGGGCCAACCGGATGCATAGACAAGGTATTGACGGACATCCACAAAAATATTTGGCATTTTTGACGTCTTTATCCGGATCACCCAAAAAATGGTTTGCTACAGCACACAAAAATCATCGAAATGAGGGGTATGCTCGCTTCGGGGCTCGTTTGACCTTCAAAATGGATCGTATGGGCCATGAGGGCCAACCGAATGCATAGACAAGCTCTTGAAGGAAGTCCACAAAAAAATTTGGTATGTTTGACGTCGGAATCCGGATCACCCAAAAAATGGTTTGCTATAGCACACGAAAATCATCAAAATGAGGAGTATGCTCGCTTCGGGGCTCGTTTGACCTGCAAAATGGGTCGGAAGGGCCATGAGGGCAAATCGGATGCATATACAAGGTCTTGACGGATGTCCACAAAAATATTTGACATTTTTTACATCGGAATCTGGATCACCCAAAAAATGGTTTGTTATAGCACACGAAAATCGTCGAAATGAGGGGTATGCTCGCTTCGGGGCTTATTTGACCTTCAAAATGGGTCGGAAGGGCCGTGAGGGCCAACCGAATGCATAGACAAGGTCTTGATGGAGGTCCACAAAAAAATTTGGCACGTATTACGTCAGAATCCGGATCACCCAATAAATGGTTTGCTATAGCACACGAAAATCGTCGAAATGAGGGGTATGCTCGCTCGGGTCTCGTTTGACCTTCAAAATGGATCGGAAGGGCCGTGAGGGCCAACCGGATACATAGACAAGGTCTTGACGGACGTCCACAAAAACATTTGGCATTTTTGACGTCGAAATCCGGATCACCCAAAAAATGATTTGCTAAAGCATACGAAAATCGTCGCAATGAGGGGTATGCTCGCATCGGGGCTCGTTTGACCTTCAAAATGGGTCGGAAAGGCCGTGCGGGCCAACTGGATGCATAGACAAGGTCTTGACGGATGTCCAAAAAAACATTTGGCATTTTTGACGTCGGAGTCCGGATCACCTAAAAAATGGTTTGCTATAGCACACGTAAATCATCGTAATGAGGGGTATGCTCGCTTTGGGGTTTGTTTGACCTTCAAAATGGGCCGGAAAGGCCATGAGGGAGAACCGGATGCTTAGACAATGTCTTGACGGACATCCACAAAAAAAATGGCTTTTTTGACGTCGGAATCCGGATCACCCAAAAAATGGTTTGCTATAGCACACGAAAATCGTCGAAATGAGTGGTATGCTCACTTCGGGGCTCATTTGACCTTCAAAATAGGCCGGAAGGGCCATGAGGGCCAACCGGATGCATAGACAAGGTCTTGACAGACGTCCACAAATAAATTTGGCATTTTTGACGTCGGAATTCAGATCACCCAAAAAATGGTTTGCTATAGCACACAAAAATCGTCGAAATGAGGGGTATGCTCGCTTCGGGGCTCGTTTGACCTTCAAAATAGGTCGTAAGGGCCGTGAGGTCCAACCGGATGCATATTCAAGGTCTTGACAATCGTCCACAAAAAAAATTGGCTTTTTGACGTCGGAATCCGGATCACCCAAAAAATGGTTTGCTATAGCACACGAAAATCATCGAAATGAGGGGTATGCTCGCTTCGGGGCTCATTTGACCTTCAAAATTGATCGGAAGGGTCGTGAGGTCAAAACAGATGCATAGACAAGGTCTTGATGGACGTCCACAAAAATATTTGAAATTTTTTAAGACGGAATCCGGATCACCCTAAAAATTGTTTGCTATAACACACGAAAATCGTCAAAATGAGGGGTATGCTCGCTTCGGGGCTCGTTTGCCTTCAAAATGGGTTGCAAGGGTCGTGAGGGCTAACCGGATGCATAGATAAGTTCTTGACGGACGTCCACAAAAAAATTTGGCATTTTTGACGTCGGAATCCAGATCACCAAAAAAATGGTTTGCTATAGCACACGAAAATCGTCGAAATGAGGGGTATGCTCGCTTCATGGCTCGTTTGACCTTCAAAATGGATCGGAAGAGCCATGAGGACCAACCAGATGCATAGACAAGGTCTTGAAGGACGTCCACAATAAAATTTGGCATTTTTTACGTCGGAATCTGGATCACCCAAAAAATGGTTTGCTATATCACACGAAAATCGTCGAAATAAGGGGTATGCTCGCTTTGGGGCTCGTTTGACCTTCAAAATGGGTCGGATGGGCCGTGAGGACCAACCGGATGCATAGACAAGGTCTTGACGGACGACCACAAAAAAATTTGGCATTTTTGACGTCAGAATCTGGATCACCCAAAAAATGGTTTGCTATAGCACACGAAAATCGTCGAAATGAGGGGTATGCTTGCTTCGGGGCTCGTTTGACCTTCAAAATGGGTCGGAAGCGCCGTGAGGGCCAACCGAATGCATAGACAAGGTCTTGACAGACGTCCAAAAAGAATTGGTATTTTTGACGTCGGAATCCGGATCACCCAAAAAATGATTTGCTATAGCACACGAAAATCATCGAAATGAGGGGTATGCTTGCTTCAGGGCTCGTTTGACCTTCAAAATAGAGGGCCAACCGGATGCATTGACAAGGTCTTGACGGACGTCCACAAAAAATTTTTGTATTTTTGACGTCAGAATCCAGATCACCCAAAAAATGGTTTGCTATAGCACACGAAAATTGTCGAAATGAAGGGTATGGTCACTTCGGGGCTCGTTTGAGCTTCAAAATGGGTCGGAAGGGCCGTGAGGGCCAACCGGATGCATAGACAAGGTATTGACGGACATCCACAAAAATATTTGGCATTTTTGACGTCTTTATCTGGATCACCCAAAAAATGGTTTGCTACAGCACACAAAAATCATCGAAATGAGGGGTATGCTCGCTTCGGGGCTCGTTTGACCTTCAAAATGGATCGTATGGGCCGTGAGGGCCAACCGAATGCATAGACAAGGTCTTGAAGGAAGTCCACAAAAAAATTTGGTATGTTTGACGTCGGAATCCGGATCACCCAAAAAATGGTTTGCTATAGCACACGAAAATCGTCAAAATGAGAGGTATGCTCGCTTCGGGGCTCGTTTGACCTTCAAAATAAATTGGAAGGGCCCTGAGGGCCAACTGGTTGCATAGACAAGGTCTTGACGGACGTCCACAAAAAAATTTGGCATTTTTGACGTCGGAATCCAGATCACCCAAAAAATGGTTTGCTATAGCACACGAAAATTGTCGAAATGAGAGGTATGCTCGCTTCGAGGCTCGTTTAACCTTCAAAATGGGTCGGAAGGGCCGTGAGGGCCAACCGCATGCATATAAAAGGTCTTGATGGACGTCCACAAAAAAATTTGGCATTATTGACGACATAATCCAGATCACCTGAAAAATGGTTTGCTATAGCACACGAAAATCGTTGAAATGAGGGGAATGCTCGCTTCGTGGCTCGTTTGACCTTCAAAATAGGTCGTTTGGGCCGTGAGGGCAAACCAGATGCATGGACAAGTCTTGACGGACGTCCACAAAAAAATTTGGCATATTTGACGTCGGAATACGGATCACCCAAAAAATTGTTTGCTATAGCACACGAAAATCATCGAAATGAGGGGTATGCTCGCTTTGGGGCTCGTTTGACCTTCAAAATGGGTCGGAAGGGCCGGGAGGGCCAACCAGATGCATAGACAAGGTCTTGACAGATGTCCACAAAAAATTTGGCATTTTTGACGTCGAAATCCGGATCACCCAAAAAGTGGTTTGCTATAGCACACGAAAATCGTCTAAATGAGGGGTATGCTCGCTTCGGAGCTCGTTTGACCTTCAAAATGGATTGGAAGGGCCGTGAGGACCAACCGGATGCATAGAGAAGGTCTGGACGGACATCCACAATAAAATTTGGCATTTTTTACGTCAGAATCCGGATCACCCAAAAAATGGTTTTCTATAGCACACGAAAATCGTAAAAATGAGGGGTATGCTCGCTTCGGAGCTCGTTTGACCTTTAAAATGGGTCGGAAGGGCCGTGAGGGCCAACCGGATGCGTAGAAAAGGTCTTGAAAAATGTCCAAAAAAAATTTGGCATTTTTGACGTCGGAATCTGGATCACCCAAAAAATGATTTGCTATAGCACATGAAAATCGTCGAAATGAGGGGTATGCTCGCTTCGGGGCTCGTTTGACCTTCAAAATGGGTCAGAAGGGCCGAGAGGGCCAACTGGTTGCATAGACAAGGTCTTGACGGACGTCCACAAAAAAATTTGCATTTTTGACGTCGGAATCCAGATCACCCAAAAAATGGTTTGCTATAGCACACGAAAAATCATCGAAATGAGGGGTATGCTCGCTTCGGGGCTCGTTTTACCTTCAAAATGGATTGGAAGGGCCGTGATATCCAACCGGATGCATAGACAAGGTCTTGACGGACGTACACAAAAAAATTTGGCATTTTTGACGTCGAAATCCGGATCACCCAAAAAATGGTTAGTTATAGCACACGAAAATCGTCGAAATGAGGGGTATGCTTGCTTCGGGGATCGTTTGACCTTCAAAATGGGTCGGAATGTCCGTGAAGTCCAACCGGATACATAGACAAGGTATGGCATTTTTGACGTCGGAATCCGGATCTCCCAAAAAATGGTTTGCTATAGCACACGAAAATCGTCAAAATAAGGGGTATGCTCACTTCGGGGCTCGTTTGACCTTCAAAATGGATCGGAAGGGCAGTGAGGGCCAACCGGATGCATAGACAAGGTCTTGACGGACGTTCACAAAAAAATTTGGCATTTTTACGTAGGAATCCGAATCACCCAGAAAATGGTTTGCTATAGTACACAAAAATCGTCGAAATGAGGGGTATACTCGCTTCGGGGCTCGTTTGACCTTCAAAATGGGTCGGAAGGGCCGTGAGGGCCAACCGGATGCATAGACAAGGTCTTGACGGATGTCCACAAAAAATGTTGACATTTTTTACGTCGGAATCCGGATCATCCAAAAAATGGTTTGCTATAGCAAACGAAAATCGTCGAAATGAGGGGTATGCTCGCTTCGGGGCTCGTTTGACCTTCAAAATGGGTCGGAAGGTCCATGAGGGCTAACCGGATGCATATGTATGTTTCATTTGTATATATTACAATAATGAATGAACAACCCTATTTATAGAGTGAGAAATCACTCCAAAGGTCACCATATTAAGTATCATAATAAATAGATACATTCTTATCCAAAAAGATTCATGTAAACTAGTGAATATGAATGGTTGTTCATGTACTAACTTTATGAACTATCCACTTATTTATTGGATTTATAATAGAATATACAATGTATAATTATAATTAAATATGTGTCTGGCTTTACATGATACTTATTATATAATTATATTTTATTTACTATTATACCCTTGAGATTCTTGTAATAACATTTATTTGGACCAAAACAACTAATTAATTATCCATGTAAAGCATTTCGAATTGTCTCATTTTAATTGTACATTTAATTTTTTCACATCTAATAAGAAAAATAATAAATACTCTTTTGATCTTTTTAAGTTGTCATATTGCATTTTTCGAAAGTTAATTTGATTAATTTTTAAAGTTAAATTAGATTATGTTAACTTGATATTTTTAAATAAAAAATTTTGGATATTAATAATCTATATGAAACGTACTATGAATTATAAATTTTTGCATTTAAATATGATAAAAATAAATATCTTAAAATATCAATCAAAATTCTTATTATTTGACTCTAAAAAAAGAAAATCATGACAACTAAAAGTAGATAAAGGAAATAGTTTACTAAATTATTTCAAATACTCCCTCCATCCACAATTTGTCATGATTTTCTTTTTTAGAGTCAAATTATAAGAACTTTGACCAATATTTTACGATAGATATTTTGATCATATTGATCAATATGCAAAAAGATGCAATTTATACTACTTTTCGTATAATTTTTGAATATCTATTTTTAAAAAAAAAATATCGAATTAACATAATCTAATTTAACTTTAAAATTAGTCAAATTGATTTTTGAAAAGCGCAACATGACAAACAACCGAAGGAGTAAATGTGTTTTAAGAATTGAGCACTATAAGAAATTATTACTTCTTTAATATTAAGAGTACTGAGGTATAATTGAAAACAATTACTCCCTCTGTCCGAATTGATATGACACTATTTTTTTAGAGTCAAGCAATTTAGGTTTGACTGGAAATTTATGTATAGGATCTTCAATTTTTAAAAAATGAAATTTATATATTACTAGTAAACAAAGTAAAAAGTACTATGTGTCACAATAATTGATTATTCAAAATGTTTAAAAGATCTATAAAAAATTTATGATAAAAAATAAACTTGTTTATGAAAAACAACATATAATTTAAAAAGTCTAATTTATATGTTCAAATAAAACTTTAACGTTATTTCATAAATTTATATTATAATTTCATATCGTATTGGACCAATGAGAACATGCCAACTGTTTTGTTGTCAAGCAGCCGAACTGCCAATCATTTATATACTAGGATACTGGTGAAGTTTGTTTTAATATGTGCATATGCCAATTTAACTATATTTAAATATTTATTTATCTGTTTCAAAATAAGTATTATTTTAGCAAAAAAATATGTTTGTTAAAATAAGTACAATCCTAATGAATGGAGTACTTATTAGTCATTTCATGTATGATTTATATATGTATACTTTTAAGTATCATAAATAAAAATAATCTTTTTATTAATTTACATTTTAAGAAATCTTTTATAAACTTCACAGACTTGTTTATATTCAAAAGAATTAGTTATAAGCGTAAAATGAAAATTTTATAAATTGTCAATTAATTAAAGTAATTATTTTTAATAATATGAACAATCGGTATGAGATCGGTGTTTATTTTCTAAAATATTTAGGTCATTGACCAAATCATGTTTGACATAATAATGTGAAGTTGCTTGTAATTTGTGCACATGGTGATTTCACTAAATGACACACATTATCTATCTGTGTTTTTGAGTTGGCTACTTCATTGTTACTACTATTTGGACCCAATTTTCTATATGTGCTAACGTGGTATGTTCATTTTTGAAAATATTGTATAATTTGACTAATTTAATTTTTTCAAAGATACACTAGTCTAGTACTAGTATAGTAGGAGTACTATTTGCTATCTTTTAATTGTGGACAAAAATGATCCAATAAGTTTGGAATAAGTTTAAAATAGTTTTTTTTCAAAATATGTATTTTATAATAATTTAATTTTATATGTTTGTTATAAGTGATATTTTTTTATCTTTGTTAAATATATTACTTGAACTATATCTATTTGTGAGAACTGTGTAAATATATTTAATCTGAAATATTAGACAATTTATCAAACTTAAAAAATCGAAATGAAGATGAGAGTTACAGAGGATATGGAATGTCAAGGTGGAATCTAGAAAATTGTTGATGATACAGTCTTGTTAAGTCTGGTACTAAAAGGGCAAAAATATTGAGCATAATTTTCAAAAGGGCAAAAATATTGAGCATAATTTCCAAAAGGGCAATTAAAATAAGATCGAAATCAAAAGGATAACAATTAGACGGAAGGGTGACTCGTCGAAGTTTTTATCGAGTAAAATACAGCTTGACATATGCCTTACAAGGTGTGAGTTGACATGATACCTATAGGTCCAGGTGCTTGCACCTTGTAAGATGCATGGGAGTCTGTGCCTTGCTCCTTACCAATTTTATGAGAGTCATACAAAGGGTTAACACAATCTAAAATCTTCATTTTTTCTTTTTCTTTACCAAATTCTTCTATTTCTTTTGTTTTATTCTTCATGGCAACACTTTAATTTCTTTTAAGAGAGTTTTTTCGTTATCACTTGTCATGTTCACTAATAATTTATTAAATTGTGTAACAAAAAGAAATGAACTTTGGTCATATATATATAGGCAAGCCATTGTTTGAATTTTAATTAAGAGTTATTATTTGTCTTAACTTGGAGATTACATACTTAAATTGGTCAAACACAATATTAAGGTATATTAATGGAATATCTGCTAACTTTTACTTCCTTCCAAAAAGTTGTCTTATACCATTTTTAAGACAGTCTTACTAACTTTATTTCAAAGTTAAATTAGATTACAGTAATTCAATATAATAATAAAAAATTTAATTAAAAAACTATATGACTATGTTTTTTTACATTTTAATAAGAAATAAAATGCAATTTATAGTACTCTCATATAGTTTTTTTATATTAAAATTTTTATTTTTAAAATATTGAATCAATATAATTTAATTTAACTTTGAAATTAAGTTATTTAAATTGACCCTTAAAAACAAAATAAAATAAGTATTTCGGAAGGGAATAAACTTAGCAGATATTTCATTAATATAATTTAATATTAGGAATTTAATATCCTACTTTATATGCACAATATGAAGCATGGTAGTTTGACCAATTTAAGTAGGCAATCTCCTAATTAAGACAGTAATAACTCAAAATTCAAATCCAAACAATGCACTACCTATATAAATATATGACAAAAGTTTATTCTTTTTGCACACAATCTAACAAATTATTAATGAATATGCAGGTGATGATAACGAAAAAGATCTCTCAGAAATAAAAATAAGTGTTGCCACCAAGAAAAAAGCAAAAGAAATAGAAGTATTAGGTGAATAAAAAGAAAAAAGTGAAGATTTGAGATTATGGTAGCCCATTATATGACTCACGAATTAGTAAGGAATAAAGTACATACACAACTCCCATGCGCCTTACAAGGTGCAAGTCGACCTGCGACTTCCAAGTATCATGTCACCTTGCGCCTTGTAAGACACATGTTAGGCTGCATATAAAATTTCAAGAGTCATCCTTCTATCTTAATGTTTTGCTTTTGGTTTCAAACTTTTTTTGGTTGCCTTTTCGAAATTTATTCTCAATCTTTTTTTCCTTCTGGATCTGGACTCTAATTTTATTTGCGTTTTTGAGATAAATATTTAGTAATAAAAATGATGTGGGTACTTAAGAGGTATGAAGAGGTGTCTGGCCAAATTATAAATAAGGACAAAATTTTCTTTTATCTGCATGAAGAAACACCTCCTTGGTGGGAATGAGATCGAAAAAACTCACGCGTATAAAAAAAAACTTTCCCTTTTAAATACCTAGAATGTACTATTTATTATGGAAAGAAGACCAAGGTACACTATAAAGATATACTAAGGGAAATGACAAAAATGATCACGGACTGGCAGAATGAGTGCTTATTCTATGGAGGATGACATGTGTTGATCGCACACGCTCTACAATATATGCCAGTGTATCTTCTATCAACCATGAACCCTACTAGAGGAATCATAAAACAAGTGCACCAAGTTTTTGCTAAGTTTTTTTGGTACAAAACAGGGGGAGAAAGGGGAAAACATTGGATTGCGTGGAAGGATTTATGTTTTCCTAAGATAGAACGAGGAGTGGGGTTTGAGATCACTCCATGAAGTAACTAAGCCCTATTTAAGAGGCTATGGTAGAGATTTAGGGTCTCGATAGGATCTTATGGAGTATATTTATGTGGAACAAATAATGTAAGTATCAACACTTGGTTGTTGCGAGAGCTAGATGAGCTTCACGTGCATGGAAAAAATAATAGAGGTAAGAGATGAGACTGAACATTAGATAAAATGAAAAATTAAATCATGAAACTTCAAGTTTTGATTTGATAACTAGACCAAGTAAGGAGCATTATACTTCATTGAAAATGTTATGGTGATGAAATATATTGAAGCGAAAAGTCACACCAGAAATGGAGAAAGGAATAAGAAAAATGGTTGGCATGATATCATAAGATCAAGATTAACATTAGCGTGGAACCTCGAGAAAGTGATACACCATGCTAGATGCCTAATAATAGTGACAATTTCTCAATAAAATCTGCATATGAACTAATGATAAAAAGAAGACTACAACAAGAATGGTTGGACAACCTAAGTTGTTTCCCATGGAGGGTAATGCAAGGGAGGATTGCCACCGAAGACAACCTAAGGAAGATGACGATTTCTTTGGTCTCAAGATGCTACTGTTGTGAATGCTACGTACAAAAGACTATGTTTCACCTATTTCTAACAACTTCACTAGCTCAAAAGTTATGTATATAGTTGATATAGAGGCAGTGGAATGAACCATCCCTAAAAAAATTAAGGTACATATACAAAGCCATTCTTTCTCTGTTAATTTGGGAGTTATGAAAAAAAGGACATGACAATGAAGTGGAATGCAAATATCTACTCCAGCAGACCATGATATACATGCATTGCTTGGTCAAAATTAAAATACTCATGAATTGGGGTACCAACAGAGTGGAGGAAATAATAGCCAAGCTACAGAAATACAAACCAAAGAATCATTGGTTGATAGTAAGAGGGGAATTACCAGAGCAAGGATGAATGAAATTACTAGAGCAAGGATGGATGAAGTGCAACATAGATGAATTTGGTAGAGGAAATCTGAGAGAAAGTTCATACGCCTCCTGCAACAGAAATAAATATGGAGATCTTATTAGTGCAAAGGTTCGATGCATGAGAATACTACAAGCATGAAGGCAGAGGCTACTACAATCCTAATGGAATTAAGGAGATGTCAAAATCTCAATTTACATGATATAATTCTTGAAAATGACTCACTCGATTTAAGAAAGATTAATACGGATAAATGGAAGATACCATGGCAATTAACAATTTAGATTGAAGAAATAAAACAGCTCATAAGACAACTACAAATTATGAATAAGTATCTATTTAGAGAAGCAAATCAACTTGTAGACAAGCTAGCAAATGTGGTATTGGATCAACCGATTACCTTAGTTGTTGATAATTTTTCACAACTTCCAATAAAATGTAGAAAATTACTAAATAGTGACACTGCACAAATCTCTAATCTAAGAATTAGAGCCAGGTGAATAAACAATATTCAATGATGTATAGATTACCTCAGCCAGTTTTATCAATCTACAAGGCTTAGAAAATGTGAGAAATTTAAGCTACCTAACAAATGTTATGTGCTTACCAAAAGGAGTCACCAAAAGAATTCGAGGGCCAGAGGGACAGATGTGAATTGGGAGAACTAATCTTGAGGAGGAGTTGTAAAAAAAGAAGCATCTGAGCATCGCGGATATCTCCAACACTATTTACCTCATCAGCAAAAGAACGATATAGTGGATGAAGTTTCAAGAGGAACAACACAATAGAATGAAAAAGTGAAGATGAAGGCTTACAAAGAGCTCACTCAACTAAGAGTCATGACTAGACACCTCAGTCGAATCCAAAAAATCCCACGATATCCACCGGATAACAACTCTACTACTTAAGAGAGAAAGAAACAGGAGAAGAAGAGCCCAACTAGAAAGAAGGGATGAGAGGAAAGGCACATACCTTTGTGAGTTGATTCTCTGCTCATTAATAGACCACTACCCAAAAGGGGAATTGATGATCCTCAGATGAAGAAGACAGACGGCTTAGTTGATAAACTCTCTCAGAGGATATATGGAGGCGAAAATGAGGAGAATGTCGAATTAGAAAACCCTACCTGAAGGGTCTTTTAAAAGAGGTTTCTAGAATTGGGCTGGGCTGAATTTCACTTTTATGTGAATTTTTTTGGACTCAGTTGAGTCCAATGTTGTACAAATTCATTCATCAATAAAATGTTCATGACCGAAAATTGACCAAAAAAGGAGCAATAGCCAATAGGAATTTAAGGTAGAACTTAAATAGAAATTAAACATATCTGTAATGAACTTTCAAAACACAATTAAAGTAGAAATAAATAGATACAATAATACAAACATTCATTATATATATTACTCCAAGCATGTTATCCATTATAAGATTTTTTTTGTGTGTGCGTGCGTGCGTGTGTGCGTGCGTGCGCGCGTGCGTGCGTGTGTGTGTGTGTGAACACCTAATTTTTTACCAAAATATAAAGAGTCAAACACCAATAAGATAAATTATAGTTTAATAATAAAAAAAGAATTGATAAATAGAAGTTGGGAATTTAAGTTATTTGTTAATTATCTAGTTTAAAAATAATAATAATATAGAAAATATTATGAAAATGTATAGAAAAAGAAAAGAAAAGAGGAGTCCTAAATATTATCTAAGTAGAATTCTCATTTAAAGGAGAAATAAATTTTATTTAGAAATTGTAAATTAATAAAACTAATAAAATAAAATAAACTAATAATAATAATAATAAAAAAAGAAAAAGAAGTAAAATTGAGAAATTATATAAAGATAACAAAAGAATAAAAGAAAAAACAAAACAAAAAAAAGAGCATAAAACAACGAAAGAAAAAAAAAGCAGAACTTTTTAAAACAAAAACAGAAACAGAAAATAAAAAAAACGTGAAAAATTGAAAAATCAAAAAAAAAAAAAGAAGAGAGAGAAGCACAAAGAAAAATAAATAAATAAAACAAAAGTGGAATAAGAAACTTATAAAAATATACAATTATTAAAGAAAGGATAAAATAAAAATAAAAAATAAAAACAAAACGTAAAAAGAAAGATTTATATAAACTTTCTAAAAGAAAGTAAAACAAATATTATAAAAAAACAAAAAAAAACAAAAGAAAAACAGAGCTAATTAAAAAATAGAAAAAAAAATTAAAAAATAGAAAAAAAAATAAAAAAGAAACAGTATGTTGTTGAAAAAAATAAAAAGAAAAAAGAAAAGAAGGGGTAACTAAAAACGTACAAAAAGGAAAAATGAAAAAAAAAATTAAAAGAAAAGAAAAAACCTTTTTTAAAGAGAAATTGTCTTTAATCTCTTTAGATTTTTTTTTGGCTAGAATTAATTATAAATTTCATAAATTTATCTCTTATTTTGAATCTAATTTTTTTAAAAAACAAAATATACAAGAAACAGAAAATAATAAAACAAAAAGAAAAAAAATGAAAAAAAAAAGAAAAAAAATAAGAAGAGAGAAGCAAAAAAAAATAAATATAGAGAACAAGAAATTAAAAAAAAAGAATGAAAAAAACGTAAAAAAAAAAAAGAGTAACAAAAATTATTAAAAAAATAAAAAAAGGAGAAGAAGACAAATTTTAGAAAATAATCATAAAATAAAAAAAATTAATAAAACAGAAAGTTAATTTTTAAAAAAAAAAAAAGAAAGAAAGGAAACTAGGAATAAAATAATAATAATTAAAAAAAACAAAAACCTAAGTTTTTTTATAAAAAATAAAATAAAAAAAGAAAGATAAAGAGTGAGTTTAGAAGAATGTCAACCAAAATTAAAAATTATTACTTTATTATAAAAAAAATTAAAAAAAAAATACCAAAGATAATCAAAAAAGAACGTGCAGCATTAAATAAATTAAAATTTTTCTTCGTAAAATTAATAGTAAATCTCTTAAAATTTTACCTCTTGTTTTAAAATGTAACTAAAAAAAAATAATCTTAAAATTACTCAAACACTAAAATCTCTTTCCTATATAAATTCTACTTTCAAAATATTAGATATTTAAAAATAAATGGACATACCCTGAAAAAAAAATAAGATCATTTTAAATAAATTAGTCAGTTCAAATAAATTAAACAATAAATTTGAGTAAAAAAAAATATAAATATTTTTATTATTATGCTAGAACCACGGGACTCGAGGGGTGCCTCACACCTTCCCCTCGGTCAACAGAATTCCTTACCCGGATTTTTGGTTCGCAGACCAATAAAAAATAGAGTCAAATTTACTTTTGATTAAGGATTTAAATAAGGTGACTTGGAACACTAAAATTCAATTCCAAGTGGCGACTCTGAATAATAATTATCCCTTTTCAAAATGTCACTTTAATTGGAAAAACTCTTCTTTCTTTTCGAAACAATAAAAATCAAAAAAATATGTTGAGGGAAAAAAAAGGGGTGTGACAGATGGCGAATCCGCTGGGGATTAACTAGAATTCGAGCTTTCAATATTGATTTATGTATGACTATGATTTATTTATTTACATTTTGGGATATTGTATTTATTTGTCTTAATGTGTAAATTGTCTACTTATTTAATGTATGATATTATTTGATCTGCATATAAATTGTGATCTCTCGCGAATTTTACTTAGTCTTCAATAATAATATGATGGGAATTGCAACTATGCACCCCATTTCTGTCAAGATAGTCAGTGGATCTTCGGTCCATGGTGAAGGATTTTTAATCACACATATTTAGGATAGGGAGCACCCATGCACAAAGCCGGAAAGCGCTGCTACCGGTACGTTGCTACTCCCTAACTCGAGTTGTCAGCTCGTTTTACAGCCAGTCTAGATACTTTTCTCCACGAGTTTAAACATGATAACTAAAACCAAATGTAATAGTTCCTAATAGATTTCATTATTTGAATCATTTACATATGATTTAATGAAAGACTCTACATATGATCGGATCTATCTAGATAAATAACTCAATTTACCATTTTAAATTAAAATCAGAATAATAGAAATTTTTTTTTTCTTTTACAATGTAAAGTTCACAAAAAGAAATTTTAAAAGTTTTCTTATATCACTTTAAACGATGAAAAAAGTTGCATTTGTCAATAAATTTCTAACAAAAAATATTTAAGTGTTCAATCTGAACGAAAATGAAATAATATGCGTATATATTAAAAAGGAAATTTTTCCTTAAGAAAACATATTTTTACTTATATTTTGGAACTACGTTAGACCTGATTCTTGTTTTAACAAGATACGTAGGCAACCTTATTGTGAGGTTTGGTCCAACCGAGAAAAAAAATCCTAAAAATTCTAGTCACATGAACTGGGGCAAAAAAAAAGATTTTTTTTCTTTGACTTGATTGGTAACAACATGCTTAGTATTATGCATAAGAAAAAAGTGTTAAACTATTTGGTAAGACATATCAACTTTGTTGTGAACTATAGACTTCTATTGACATCTCTTAATACATTTATGTCATACTTGAGAAATTATCTTGTTTAAAGTTATTGATAAAATAAATTTGACCTCATTGTTTCAAATGCATTGTGTGGTGAACTTTACGACGTAAAATTCAAAGTCATGATTTTGCTGATCTAGAACTTGGCCCGAATGTTGGTTGAGACGAAATTTTAAACAACATTTAACTTGAGAAAGGATTATAGGCTTTCTTTGAATCGATTGTGCCTTTCAAGCCTACCGAATGACATTTATCTACAGAACTCCCATTTCGACCCTGAAAGCTTTTTATTTGAATAACCATATCTTAGCATATACCTTTTGAGTGTAAAAATGCACTAATCCCTTTATCTCACATCCTTGAGCGCACTATGAAATATCTATATAACATCAAAGACCTAAGTTGGGTAACAAAGTGAAAAAACCCAAATATGTCCAAAAAAAAAAGATAGAATGAAAAATGAAAAAAAAATCTCCAACAAAAAGGAGAGAAGATCAAAAAAATGAAAAAGACCTTACAAGAAAACAAAGGTTAAATGCAAAAACGAAAAAAAATATCAAAAGCGTCGTGCGAATTATAAGGAGGAAGTAGTGACTTTATCTCAAATGAATATCCTACCTTTCCCTAAGACTACATTACAAGCCAATGACAAGTCCTATTTGATCTCATTTTTTATGTTCTCATATTAGTAGATGCTTACATGAGGGCCAAGCATATGGTATCTTAATCTCATTCATTGAATATCTTTCTGAGTGGGAGTGACTTTAAAAAATGTCCTATGATCTAAATTATTATATTGTGTGAAGTAGGACTTTCATATATTGAGAGTGCATTTGAAACATGAGGATACGAATAATTCTATCCCTTAATTTTGACAAGATAAATTGATCTTGTAACTACTTAAATATATTTGAGATACAATTTGAAACTATATAAATTACTCAAAGTTGACCTCAAATTTATTTGAAAGTCGTTGAATGTAGTTCATATGCATAATACTAATTGTTGGTACCAACTAAAGTCAAAGCATTATCAAACATGAACTAATTCTTTTTTCATTTTTCCATTATATTTCTAAAAATAAATCAAAAAAAATACTTTTATTGAACTACGTTCGACCTGATTCCTAAGAGGATACGTAGGCAGCCCTTCATTGAGGTTTGGTCTAATCACTCAATAAAATAATGATCATAATATTTTAAATCTCCAAGGGTTGAAACATGACACTGTAGCCCATGTATGTTATAAAAAAAATAAAAAATTAAAAAAATAAGAGAGCCTTATGAGTGAAAACTCTCGAGAGAAACATAAGACGACAGTAAAAAAATAAGAATGTCTACTTGGTAAAAAATCACGAGTGACACCATTTATCAAATGATGACATTCCGTCTTAGCATTAGCACAATAAAGATAGAAATAAAGTTAGAGGCTGAAAGAGCTATAAAGACAAATCATGCAAGTAATTCGCTAGAGACAAACGTCGCGATGGAAAGTTTTTGAATCCTTGTCTCTCATATAATATGCAAAAAAAAAGAATTTTTTTTTCTTGATAAAATCTGGGGCATTTTATTTTATTTTTAAATTGGTCAATGTACCAATAAAAATAAAATAAAATAAACTAATGTTAAATAATAATGATAATAAAAGTAAAAAAAATTAACCCCTATCCTATTTTCATGTCTTCACATGGCACAATAACCCATGGTTGCATATAGGGCACAATAACCCCTATCATCATTTTTATGTCTTCACAGGGCACAATAACCCCTGGATTGCATATAGGGCACAATAACCCCTATCATTTTTTTTTCTTCACAGGGCACAATAACCCCTGGTTGCATATAGGGCACAATAACCCCTATTTTATTTTTCATGTCTTCACAGGGCACAATAACCCCTGGTTGCATATAGGGCACAATAACCCCTATTTTTATTTTTCATGTCTTCATAGGGCACAATAACCCCTGGTTGCATATAGGGCACAATAACCCCTATTTTATTTTTCATGTCTTACAGGGCACAATAATCCCGGGTTGCATATAGGGCACAACAACCCCTATTTTATTTTTCATGTCTTCACAGGGCACAATAACCCCTGGTTGCATATAGGGCACAATAACCCCTATAATTTTTTTTCTTCACAGGGCACAATAACCCCTGGATTGCATATAGGGCACAATAACCCCTATCATTTTTTTTCTTCACATGGCACAATAACCCCTGGATTACGTATAGGGCATAATAACCCCTATCTTTTTTTTCTTCACAGGGCACAATAACCCCTAAATTGCATATAGGGCACAATAACCCCTATCATTTTTTTCTTCACAGGGCACAATAACCTCTGGATTGCATATAGGGCACAATAACCCCTATCATTTTTTTTTCACAGGGCACAATAACCCCCGGATTGCATATAGGGCACAATAACCCCTATCATTTTTTTTCTTCACAGGGCACAATAACCCCTGGATTGCGTATAGGGCACAATAACCCCTATCTTTTTTTTTCTTCACAGAGCACAATAACCCCTTGATTTCATATAGGGCACAATAACCCCTTGATTTCATATAGGGCACAATAACCCCTATCATTTTTTTTCTTCACGGGGCACAATAACCCCTGGTTGCATATAAGGAACAATAACCCCCTATCAATTTTTTCCACAGGGCACAATAACCCCTGGATTGCATATAACGCACAATAACCTCTGGATTTCATATAGGGCACAATAACCCCTATCATTTTTTTTCTTCACAGGGCACAATAACCCCTATCATTTTTTTTTTCTTCAGATGGCACAATAACCTCTGGATTGCACATAGGGCACAATAACCCCTGTCATTTTTTTTCTTCACAGGGCACAATAACCCCTGGATTGCATATAGGGCACAATAACCCCTATCATTTTTTATGTCTTCACATGGCACAATAACCCATGGTTGCATATAGGGCACAATAACCCCTATCATCATTTTTATGTCTTCACAGGGCACAATAACCCCTGGATTGCATATAGGGCACAATAACCCCTATCATTTTTTTTCTTCACAGGGCACAATAACCCCTGGTTGCATATAGGGCACAATAACCCCTATTTTATTTTTCATGTCTTCACAGGACACAATAAGCCCTGATTGCAATTTGGGTACAAAACTCCCTTTTGTCTTAATTTTTTTTATATTCTGTTATAGGTTGTAAAAACATTATTTTTTTATTACTAGTATAGACTTTCATAGCTTTCATCAATAACTCACAAAATTTCCTAGTGCAAACTAGGTAGAAATTTTATTTTGTGTGCAGATTTCTACATAGTACACAAATTTGCAGTTCAAAATAATAGAATTCATCTTTTCAAGAAAATAAGTTTTCAAGAATATCATGCGGAAGAACGTCAGTAGCTGAAGTCAAGTCATGAAGTTTCAAGTCTTAAACTCAGAAGTCCAGAGCAAAGTTCGGAATAGATGAACCTACCCAAAGAGGGTGAAGCGATATCTGAGAATTCAAAATGAAGACTTAGCACTATCGAAATAGATAGGATTTCATATCTTTCCTTCTGCATCTTGTTTTTTTATGTAATAGCTGGAGCTACGAACCGGAATCTCGACAAAACCTCACTCATTGGAACTACGCCTGACTCCTTATCATCTCAACATAGGATAGGTAGTTTTTAAAAGTTAGGACACAGTCAAACCTCTTCTCTACTATAAATTTTTCGCATAAATATTTTAGTGAAAAATTAGTCACATTGTTCACGTCTTTGCATGAAAACTCTTCATGTTTTCAAGCAAAGAGAGGCATACTGTGAACACCTAATTTTTTACCAAAATATAAAGAGTCAAACACCAATTTTTTTTTAAAAAAAGGTTATATTTAAAATAAAATAAAATAATAATAATAAATTGTAAATTAATAAAACTAATTAGATCAATTATAGTTTAATAATAAAAAAAGAATTTGATAAATAGAAGTTGGGAATTTAAGTTATTTGTTAATTATCTAGTTTAAAAATAATAATAATATAGAAAATATTATGAAAATGTATAGAAAAAGAAAAGAAAAGAGGAGTCCTAAAGATTTCAAATTTGTTTACCTTATCCTAATTATTCCCAACTTTCTAACTTATTTTACTAAAAAGTCTCATCCCATTAATTTTGATTTTTTTTTCTTCTTTTGGACGTTCCTTTTGATTTTTTTTAAACATTTTTTTTGTTAATTTTCTATTATTATTATTTATTTATTTTAAATCCTTATCTCAACCCCAATTCCCTCAACAATATTTCAAACTAAATCCTAATCCAACTCTATTACTATCCTTTTAATTAGCATCAAACTCTCAGCCAAATTATTATAAAACCGCGTTCAGTTGAGAAGAAAAAGACAGAGAGATGTAAACACACATAGACAAATACACAGATACACAAATACAAATACACAGATACACAAATACAGAGAAATAGAGAGAGATGTAAAAAAAAATATACAGAGAAAAATATAGAGAATGCACAGAAACTAAGATTGATAGAAACAACCAAACACAACGAAAAAAACAAGTTATTTCTTTTGAGAATTAGGTTAGAGTTAGAGATTTGATCGTGATTCCGAATTCGTGGATAACAGCTCGCTCGCTTTTGTGGTATCAATTTTTGCGGCGAGGTAACTATAACTTCTCGCATGATTTAAATAATATTACTTCTATGAAAAGTTGATTTCGATAGCATGAAATACTTCAAATCACATGTATTATATTGATTATTGTTACGTTGTTATTATTATTATGTTTTTTTAGATACATTTTTCAATTTATATCGCTTCATGATATTGAATTGTTGAATTTGAATACATTAATATATCTTTCCGTCTATTTTCACTTTAGAAGTTTTTTATTGAATTTATTGTAGACTTGTTAGATTAGGATATAAAAATAATAATTAATAAATAATTTTTTAAAATAAATAAATTATCTAAGTAGAATTCTCATTTAAAGGAGAAATAAATTTTATTTAGAAATTATTATTATAAACTAATAATAATAATAATAATAAAAGAAGAAGAACTAAAATTGAGAAATTATATAAAGATAACAAAAGAATAAAAGAAAAAACAAAAAAAAAAAAAGAGCATAAAACAACGAAAGAAAAAAAAAAGCAGAACTTTTTAAAACAGAAACAGAAACAGAAAATAAAAAAAAGCGTGAAAAATTGAAAAATCAAAAAAAAAAAAGAAGAGAGAGAAGCACAAAGAAAAATAAATAAATAAAACAAAAGTGGAATAAGAAACTTATAAAAATATACAATTATTAAAGAAAGGATAAAATAAAAATAAAAAATAAAAACAAAACGTAAAAAGAAAGATTTATATAAACTTTCTAAAAGAAAGTAAAACAAATATTATAAATAAACAAAAAACAAAAACAAAAACAGAGCTAATTAAAAAATAAAAACAAAAATTAAAAAATAGAAAAAAAAATAAAAAAGAAACAGTGTTGTTGAAAAAAAAAAGAAAAAAAGAAGAAGAAGGGGTAACTAAAAACGTACAAAAAGGAAAAATGAAAAAAAAAATTAAAAGAAAAGAAAAGACCTTTTTTAAAAAGAAATTGTCTTAATCTCTTTAGATTTTTTTTTTTGCTAGAATTAATTATAAATTTCATAAATTTATCTCTTATTTTGGATCTAATTTTTTTTTTAAAAAAAATACAAGAAACAGAAAATAATAAAACAAAAAGAAAAAAAATGAAAAAAAAAGAAGAAGAGAGAAGCAAAAAAAAATAAATATAGAGAACAAGAAATTAAAAAAAAAAAGAATGAAAAAAACGTAAAAAAAAAAGAGTAACAAAAATTTATTAAAAAAATAAAAAAAGGAGAAGAAGACAAATTTTAGAAAATAATCATAAAATAAAAAAAATTAATAAAACAGAAAGTTAATTTTTTAAAAAAAAAAAAAGAAAGAAAGGAAACTAGGAATAAAATAATAATAATAATAAAAAAACAAAAACCTAAGTTTTTTTATAAAAATAAAATAAAAAAAGAAAGATAAAGAGAGTTTAGAAGAATGTCAACCAAAATTAAAAATTATTACTTTATTATAAAAAAAAAATTAAAAAAAAATTAAAAAAGAACGTGCAGCATTAAAAAATTAAAATTTTTCTTTGTAAAATTAATAGTAAATCTCTTAAAATTTTACCTCTTGTTTGAAAATGTAACTAAAAAAAATAATCTTAAAATTACTCAAATACTAAAATCTCTTTCCTATATAAATTCTACTTTCAAAATATTAGATATTTAAAAATAAATGGACATACCCTGAAAAAAAAATAAGATCATTTCAAATAAATTAGTCAGTTCAAATAAGTTAAACAATAAATTTGAGTAAAAAAAAATATAAATATTTTTATTATTAAGTTAAATAATATAATATTCAAAATTAAGTCTAGTCATATCAAAGTCAATGAAGCAACCGTGCTAGAACCACGGGACTCGAGGGGTGCCTCACACCTTCCCCTCGGTCAACAGAATTCCTTACCCGGATTTTTGGTTCGCAGACCAATAAAAAATAGAGTCAAATTTACTTTTGATTAGGGATTTAAATAAGCTGACTTGGAACACCAAAACTCAATTCCAAGTGGTGACTCTGAATAATAATTATCCCTTTTCAAAATGTCACTTTAATTGGAAAAACTCTTCTTTCTTTTCGAAACAATAAAAATCAAAAATATATGTTGAGGGAAAAAAAAGGGGTGTGACAGTAACCATTGAATTGTATTTTTCTTAGGCTTAGAAAGAGCAAACATAATTTTTATTTTTAAACAGATAATAATTCTAAAAGGTAGTGGTCAATTACATATTTAAAGTGCCAAATTAGTGGGTTTAAGGGCTAAAAAAAAGCATTGTTAGTTACATTAACTAATTAACCTTATATAGTGAGAAATTAATTAAATTGTTATTTTGTATTAAAAAAACAAAAAATGTATGGATATAGCCATTTTGTAACACAGTGTAGCTATTATTTTTAAATATGATATTTATAACTATTTCAATCTAATAGCCCTAAAACTATAGTTATTTATGTAAGTTAACATTAAAAAAGAAAATTGTATATAATAGCAAACTATTAGTTTAAATTAAATATTATAACTATAGTTTACTTTATTTCCAATTCGCATCTACTTTTCCATATAATTTGCTATCTATATCAATTTCTCCGAGCGACATTTCTACTCAATCGAATTACATGTTCCTTTAAAGGACAAGAAAATGGTGGTCTGCTTCTTCGGCTGTTGTTACTGAGTTCTTGTTGCTTATTTGTATAAAGATACATACAAATCAAAGCATATATTTTCTATCCCCATTTACACTATTTTTTCTTAAAATCTATCACCCGAATTAGTTTCCTCTCACCCACATTATTTTTGAAATTTTAATTTTTTTCTTTCCCCATATACGCAATTTTCTCCTAAATTGTCTCACCCAGATTAGTTTCCTCTCACCAAAATAATTAGTTTCCTCTCACCAACTTTATTTTTGAATTTTGAATTTTGAATTTTGAATTTTCGCAATTACCCTCCTCAATGTGCTATTAAAATTTCAGGTAACCGCCAAGAACATGTCGAGAACAATTTTATATGTTTTTTCTTTGGATTCTGTATAAACAGCTAATTTGCATATAGTTTTCACATATACACTTAAACAAAGAACACGTACATATACAAATTACAGCTATATGCACATATACAATGGACTAGCCTAACAAAAACACATATGCATATAAAAATAACATCTAATATACAAACCTAGTCATCATAATTAAAGACGAATATGGTTGTTGTCACGACCCAAAACGAGCCACGAGTGGCACCCACACTTATCCTACTATGTGAGCGAACCAACCAATCTAACCCCAACATTTCAACCATAATAAACTAGAAAATAATGCGGAAGACTTAAAACTCATTAATATAACCAATAAATAACTTCTAAAATTTAATACTTATTATTCCCAAAACCTGGAAGTCATCACCACAAGAATATCTATCCTCAAATTACTAAATCTAAGAGTATCTAGGAAGCTAAAATAAGTAAAAGAGATGGTCCATGTCTGAACTTCAAGACATCAAGACGTGAAGGAAAGAATCCAGTTGCGGACGAGTTGAAGTCGATGGCACGTTTGCTGCACTCCACAATAACAAGGAAGAAAATTACAAGTAGGGGTCAGTACAAGGCACAAGTACTGAGTAGGTATCATCGGCCAACTCAAAATAGAAAGCAATATATATCAGATAATAACATAAAATCGACTACCATACTCAACTGGTGACAGCAACAAGTACCATAACCATTGGTCACAACCCAAGCACATCTATGATGACTCAAGCCTCCACGCCATACTCATTTGAGGAATAGGTTCTTTAAACTTGAGTATATTAACATAATTCAAGATTCATTCTCTCTATCATCCTGGTGTCGGAACGTGACACTCAGATCCCCTAAAGATTCATTCTCTTTATTATCCAGGTGTCGGAACGTGACACTCCTATCCCCTACTACTACGTGCCGGTTCGTGACACCCGATCCCTTAATTCCTGGTGTCGGTACATGACACTCCGATCCCCTAATTCTACGTGTCGGTTCGTGACACCCGATCCCCTAATCTCATTCTTTTAGTTCATCAAGCCTTCTTTTATACGAAGGCATCATCATTAACAAAGTGGATTTAAGGTTTAAGATTCACAGCCTCATCTTTCCAATCCATTACAATTACATAATCACATAATGCAAGCACACAATTAAGCATATAGAAGACTTTACAATACTACCCAATACATATCATTCGCTATTAAGAGTTTACTATGAAATAACATAAATCATAACCTACCTCCACCGAAGAATTGTGATCAACAAGCTACTTCCCAATGCCTTTGTTTTCCTCTTCATTCTCTCTTCTCTCGATCGTCCGTTCTCCCCTCTTCTCTCTGTTCTTTCTACTTTTTCTTATTCAAACTCTTTTTCTTTTACCCTAATTATCATATAATTAAGTATAAAAGGTGATAAAAGTAACCCACTATTTATTTCAAGGTTATCTACTTTAACCCCCAAGTAAATAAGTTATTAAACTTATCCCCTAATTTCATACAGTTTGTCATAAATAGTCCAACATGCCCCTTAAAAACTTTAGCAGAAATCCGATCCAGGTGAAATTATGCCACTCGTGACGGCCCGTCGTGCCTGCGACGGTCCGTCCTGCAGAGTTGTCACAGAGTTCAGAGACTCAATTTCATATAAGAGCTCTGTGACAGTCCGTCGTGCCTACGACGGTCCGTGCTGCCATGTCGTCGCGAAGTTCAGAGAGTTGATTCCCTGTACCCAAATTTCAGAGTTTAAGTGTTTTGGCACGAAGACACTCGATGATCTGTCGTGACCACGACGGTCCATCGTGTGGTCCGTCGACACAATCAGTTATTTTCAAAACTAACTCTACTGCTCGAATCGACTAAACAGGTCGTTACAATTGTCTACATATACACATACAGAAAAAATTGAAACGTTTTATATACAATTTATCCAATTGAATAAATAAATTTATACTAAACTGAACAATTTGTATTTAAATTGAATGTATGTAGCGAATTATTCAAATCAAAAGCTCCATAGCAAACATAAAATTTGCCATGAGGCGCAATTATGCAAACTATAACTATAACATGATAACTATAACGACTAACTACAAAAAATGCCTTTAGCAAGGCACAACATTAGTAAATTTTAGTTTTTAATTTTTGTATCAAGATTCATGAAGAAAATAGTATTCAGATTGTTTCACGAGAAAATTGCATAGTGAACAAATTTTGTAGAGATATTAGAAAAGGAACAAGTATCATAATATTGTCATAAAATTGGTCATGGAAAAGACATATGATATAGTGTCTTGGATTTTTCTAATAAAGTTCTACGAAAGTTTGATTTCTTAGAGTTTATATTGACATGATTTGGAGGCTTAGTTCAAACAATTGGTACTCGGTTCTAGTAAATAAAATCTCACAAAAAAATTCACTTCAAAGAGGGGACTGAAACAAGGTGATCCTGGGACCTATATCATTTACTTTGTTTATCTGTGCTTGTAAGAGGGTTAGAAACACTACATGAAGATGAGAGTTATAGAGGATATGGAATGCCAAGGTGGGATTTGGAGATTGCTGATGATACAATCTTGTTAAGTCCGGAGCTAAAAGGGCTTTAAATTTGAGGATTGATTTCAAAAGGGCAACGAAAATAAGATTTGAACCAAAAAGGAAACATTTAAATGAAAGGGTGACTCTGTGTACTTCTAGAGAGTAAGGTGCAGCCTGACAGGCGCCTTAGAAGGTGCAAGACGACATGATACTTGTAAGTCCAGGTCGGCTTGCTTCTTGTAAGGTGCATGATAGTCTATGCCTTGCTCCTTACCAATTTTATTTTGAGTAGAAAAGTACAAATTAATTAGTATAATAAGAGTAATGGTACACCACTAAACTAGTAGATTATTAGCTACTTAAAATAAAGTAAGCAAAAGTTGATTTTCCACTTTATTTGTTTCAAAAAATAATTTTAATATATTTTATGAGAGTTCAGAGTCTAAAGGGTATAAAATATTAATAAAAATTTCAAAACGGTATATAAAATTTTATATAATCAAAACGGTAAAATCACTGGAACATGTGATTTTTTTTTTAAAAAAAAATTCAAATAGCTACCAGGCAGTTGTTCCAGCGATTTTGCCGTTTTAGTTAATATGAAATTTTATATACCGTTTTAAAATTTTTATTAATATTTTATACCTTTTAGACTTCAGACTCTACTTTATGGTGGTGTTGCCTTTGTACTTTTTTTTTCTTCTAAAATTGAAATTATTAACTATGAATTTTATAGCTAATCCATTACTAAATTGCTAGTAAATCATAACAAATAGAATTTTATAATAGTTTATCATTAATTAGAATTAGCGACAAATTTTATTATTTAATTATAGAAGTTGTTCGTTATTTTAAAATATTTAACTATAATTAGATAATATATTTTTATATCACACGGAATTTGGTGACATAATTTATTGTATGTAACATTTGAAAACACATATTCTATTTTGCAACGTTTTATGAGCTTACAAATTTTTTAGTTAGATAATAAAATTTTATTATATGAAAAAATATGAATATACAATGTATAATTATAATTAAATGTGTCTGGTTTTACATGATACTTATTATATAATAATATTTTATTTACTATTATACCCTTTGAGATTCTTGTAATAACATTTATTTGGACCAAAACAATTCTAATTAATTTTCCGTGTAAAGCATTTCGAATTGTCTCATTTTAATCGTAAATTTAATTTTTTCATATCTAATAAGAAAAATAATAAATACTCTTTTGATCTTTTTAAGTTGTCATATAGCGTTTTTTGAAAGTTAATTTGATTAATTTTTAAAGTTAAATTAGATTATGTTAACTTGATATTTTTAAATAAAAAATTTAGATATTAATAAACTATATAAAACGTACTATAAATTGTAAATTTTTTGCATTTTTCAATATGATTTTAAAAAAAATATCATAAAATATCAATCAAAATTCTTATTATTTGACTCTAAAAAAGAAAATTATGACAACTAAAAGTAGATAAAGGGAATAGTTTACTAAATTATTTCAAATACTCCCTCCATCCACAATTTGTCATGGTTTCCTTTTTTAAAGTCAAATTATAAGAACTTTGACAAATATTTTACGATATATATTTTGATCATATTGATCAATATGCAAAAAGTTGCAATTTATAGTACTTTTCGTATAGTTTTTGAATATTTTTTTTTAAAAAAAAAAATCAAATTAACGCAATCTAATTTAACTTTAAAATTAGTCAAATTAATTTTCGAAAAGCGCAACATGACAAATAAAAGTGAACCGAGGGAATAGATGTGTTTTAAGAATTGAGCAGTATAAGAAATTATTACTTCTTTAATATTAAGAGTATTGAGGTATAATTGAAAACAATTATTCCCTCGGTCTCAATTTATATGATATTTTTTATTTTTTGAGAGCAAAACAATTTAAATTTGACTGAAAATTTATGTATAGGATCTTCAATTTTTTTTTAAAAAAATGAAGTTTATATATTACTAGTAAACAAAGTAAAATGTATTATGAGTCACAATAATTGATAATTTAAAATGCTTAAAAAATTTATGATAAAAAATAAACTTGTTTAAATATTGAAATCCGAAAAGTGACATATAAAATGAAACGTAGGGAGGACACTTAGAATTCTTGAGTTTCTAAAGTAACAATTAGTACTTCAACTCTATTATTATTGAAATGACTTTACACCAATATTAATTATGATGCAAAAAATTGTAATATCTTTTTGTCCCTTCAGTGGTTACTGATTAGATAATTATTTAAGCTTCATACATTTTCAAGGGTTGAATGAAGAAAGTGTTCATGGAAATCTCGAAAAATCAAACCAAGAAAATTGAATTAAATTAAACAACATTTTGACATTAACAATGTATATATTTTGGTTTGGGTTTGAATTTAAGTAAAAAAATTGAGAAGGTTAAGCAAAATTAATTATATAAATTTATTAGAAGTTATAATTTCACACACACATATATATATATATATTGTTACATATGTATTAAAAAATATATATTGAAAATAGAATTAACATTAGGATATATAAGTTTGGAGCTTAACATAAAATTGTCCCTTATAATTGCATATATGATATGGATTAATCTCTCCTACTTTAGAGCATAAATATTATTGGAACACTATTCTATAATACGATAATCAAAATTACAAAATTTCAATAAATTTTGTCAATCACATACTTTTAGAACGATACATAAAATAATGAAAGAAGCAGGTGATTTTTATTAATTTACATTTTAAGAAATCTTTTATAAACTTTACAGACTTGTTTATATTCAAAAGAATTAATTATAAGCGTAAAATGAAAATTTTATAAATTATCAATTAATTTAAATAATTATTTTCAAAAATATGAACAACTGATATGAAATCGGTGTTTATTTTCTAAAATATTTAGGTCATTGACCAAATCATGTTTGACATATTTATGTGAAGCTGGCTGGTAATTTGTGCACATGGTGATTTCACTAAATGACACACATTATCTATCTGTGTTTTTGAGTTGGCTACTTCATTGTTACTACAATTTGGACCCATTTTTCTATTTGTGCTAACATGGTATGTTAATTTTTGAAAATGTTATGCAACTTGACTAATTTAATTTATTCAAAGATACACTAGTATAGTACTAGTATAGTAGGAGTACTATGTGGACAAAAATGATCCAATAAGTTAAGTTTAAAATATTTTTTTTAAATATGTATTTTATAATAATTTTAATTTTATACGTTTATTATAAGTGAGATTTTTCGATCTTCATTAAATATATTACTTGAACTATATCTATTTGGTGAGAACTGTGTAAATATATTTAATCTGAAATATTAGACAATTTATCAAACTTAAAAAATCGAAATGAAGATGAGAGTTACAGAGGATATGGAATGTTAAGGTGGAATCTGGAGGATTGTAGATGATACAATCTTGTTAAGTCTGATACTAAAAGGGCAAAAATATTGAGCATAATTTCCCAAAGGACAATAAAAATATGATCGAAATCAAAAGGATAACATTTAGATGGAAGGGTGACTCGTTGAACTTTTATGGAGTAAAACATAGTCTGACATGCGCCTTACAAGGTGCGAGTTGACATGATACCTGTAGGTCCAGGTCGACTTGCACCTTGTAAGACGCATGGGAGTTCGTGCCTTGCTCCTTAGCAATTTTATGAGAGTCATACAAAGGGTTAGCACAATCTAAAATCTTCATTTTTTCTTTTTCTTAACCAAATTCTTCTATTTCTTTTGTTTTATTCTTCATGGCAACACTTGATTTTTTCTTAGAGAGTTTTTTCGTTATCACTTGTCATGTTCACTGATAATTTATTAGATTATGTAACAAAAAGAAATGAACTTTGGTCATATATTTATATAGGCAAGCCATTGTTTGAATTTTAATTAAGAGTTATTATTTGTCTTAACTTGGAGATTACATACTTAAATTGGTCAAACACAATATTAAGGTATATTAATGAAATATCTGCTAACTTTTACTTCCTTCCAAAATAGTTGTCTTATACCGTTTTTAAGACAGTCTTACTAATTTTATTTCAAAGTAAAATTAAATTACATTAATTCAATGATAATAATAAAAAAATTTAATTAAAAAAATTATATGACTATTTTTTTTTACATTTTGATAAGAAATAAAATGCAATTTATAGTACTCTCATATAGTACTTTTTATATTAAATTTTTTATTTTTAAAATATTGAATCAATATAATCTAATTTAACTTTGAAATTAAGTTAGTTAAATTGACCCTTAAAAACGGAATAAAATAAGTATTTTGGAAGGGAATAAACTTAGCAGATATTTCATTAATATAACTTAATATTAGGAATTTAATATCCTACTTTATATGCACAATATGAAGCATGGTAGTTAGACCAATTTAAGTAGGCAATCTCCTAATTAAGACAGTAATAACTCTTAATTCAAATCCAAACAATGCACTACCTATATAAATATATGACAAAAATTTATTCTTTTTGCACACAATCTAACAAATTATTAATGAATATGCAGGTGATGATTAACAAAAATAAGTGTTGCCACCAAGAAAAAAGCAAAAGAAATAGAAATATTAGGTGAAGAAGAAGAAAAAAGTGAAGATTTGAGATTATAGTAGCCCATTGTATGACTCACGAATTAGTAAGGAATAAGGTGCATGCTCAACTCCCATGCGCCTTACAAGGTGCAAGTCGACCTGCGACCTACAAGAATCATGTCACCTTGCGCCTTGTAAGACACATGTTAGGCTGCATATAAAATTTCAAGAGTCATCCTTCTATCTTAATGTTTTCCTTTTGGTTTCAACCTTTTTTTCGTTGCCTTTTCGAAATTTATTCTCAATCTTTTTGCCCTTCTGGATCTGGACTCTAATTTTATTTGTATTATGAGATAAATATTTAGTAATAAAAATGATGAGGGTACTTAAGAGGTATGAAGAGGTATCTGGCCAAATGATAAATAAGGACAAAAATTTATTTTATATGCATGAAGAAACACCTCCCGCGGTGGAAATGAGATTGAAAAAACTCACGGGTATAAAAATGAAAACTTTCCCTTTTACATACCTAGAATGTATTGTTTATTATGGAAAAAAGACCAAGGTAAACCATAAAGATATACTGAGGGAAATGACAAAAATGATCATGGGCTGACAGAATGAGTACTTATCCTATGGAGGATGACATGTGCTGATCGCACACGTTCTATAATATATGTCAGTGTATCTTCTATCAACCATGAACCCTACTAGAGGAATCATAAAATAAGTGCACCGTGCTTTTGCTAAGATTTTTTGGTACAAAATAGGGGGAGAAAGGGGAAAACATTGGGTTGCGTGGGAGGATATATGTTTTCCTAAGATAGAACGGGGAGTGGGTTTTGAGATCACTCCATAAAGTAACTAAGCCCTATTTAAGAGTCTATGGTAGAAATTTAGGGTCTCGATAGGATCTTATGGAGTACATTTATGTGTAAAAAATAGTGTAAACAACAATACTTGGTTATTGCGAGAGCTAGATGAGCTTCACGTGCATAGAAAAAAATAATAGAGGTAAGAGACGAGACTGAACATGAGATAAAATGAAAAATTAAATCATGAAACTTCAAGTTTTGATTTGATAACTGGATCAAGTAAGGAGCACTATACTTCATTGAAAATGATATGGAGATGAAATATATTGAAGTGAAAAGTCACACCAGAAATGGAGATTGGAATAAGAAAAATGGTTGGCATGATATCATAAGATCAAGATTAACATTAGCGTGGAACCTGGAGAAAGTGATACACCATGCTAGATGCCTAATAATAGTGACAATTTCTTAGTAAAATCTGCATATGAACTATTGATAAAAAGAAGACTACAACAAGAATGGTTGGACAATATTTGATTGAAAGACATACCTTTTTAAATAAGCTATTTCCCATTGAGGGTATGGCAAGGGAGGATTACCACCGAAGACAAACTAAGGAAGATGACGATTTCATTGGCCTCAAGATGCTACTGTTGTGAAAGCTACGTACAAGAGACTATGTTTCACCTATTTCTAACAACTTCACTAGCTCAAAAGCTATGTATATAGTTGATATAGAAGCAGTGAAATGAACCATCCCCAACAAAATTAAGGTACATATACAAAGCCATTCTTTCTCTGTTAATGTGGGAGTTATGAGAAAAAAGACATTTAGCAGACCATGATATACATGCATTGCTTGGTCAAATTGAAATACCCATGAATTGGGGTACCAACAGAGTGGGAGGAAATAATAGCCAAGCACAGAAATACAAACCAAAGAATCATTGGTTGACAGTAAGAGGGGAATTATCAGAGCAAGGATGAATGAAATTGCTAGAGCAAGGATGGATGAAGTTCAACATAGATGAAGTTGGTAGAGGAAATCTGAGAGAAAGTTCATACGCCTCCTGCATAAGAAATAAATATGGAGATCTTATTAGTGCAAAGGTTTGATGCATGGGATTACTACAAGCATGAATGCAGAGGCTACTACAATCCTAATGGAATTAAGGAGATGTCAAGATCTCAATTTACATAATATAATTCTTGAAAATGACTTAATCGATTTAAGAAAGATTAATACGGATAAATGGAAGATACCATGGCAATTAGCAATTCAAATTGAAGAAATAAAACAGCTCATAAGAAAACTACAAATTATGATTAAGCATCTATTTAGAGAAGCAAATCAACTTGTAGACAAGCTAGCAAATGTGGTATTCGATCAACAGATACCTTAGCTGCTAATAATTTTTCACAACTTCCAATAGAATGTAGAAAATTACTAAATAGTGACAGTGCACTAATCTCTAATCTAAGAATTAGAGCAAGGTGAATAAACAATATTCAATGATGTATAGATTACCTTAGCCAGTTTTATCAATTTACAAGGCTTCAAAAATGTGAGAAATTTAAGCTACCTAACAAATGTTATGTGCTTACCAAAAGGAGTCACCAAAAAAATTCGAGGGCAAGAGGGACGAATATGAATTGGGAGAACTGATCTGGAGGAGGAGGAGTAAAAAAGGAAGCGTCTGTGCATCGCGGATATTTCCATCACTATCTACCTCATCAGCAAAGAACGATTTAGTGGATGAAGTTTCATGAGGAACAACACAATAGAATGAAAAAGCGAAGATGAAGGCTTATACAGAGCACACTCAACTAAGGGTCATGACTAGATACCTCTGTCGAATCCAAAAAAATCCCACGATATCCGCCGGATAACAACTCTACTACTTAAGAGAGAAAGAAACAAGAGAAGAAGAGCCCAACTAGAAAGAAGGGATGAGAGGAAAGGCACATACCTTTGTGAGTTGATTCTCTGCTCATTAATAAACCACTACCCAAAAGGGGAATTGATGATCCCCAGATGAAGAATACATACGACTTAGTTGACAAACTCTCTCAGAGGATACATGGAGGCGAAAATGAGGAGAATGTCGAATTAGAAAACCCTACCTGAAGGGTCTTTTAAAAGAGGTTTGTAGGATTGGGTTGGGCTGAATTTTAAGTTTGTGTGAATTTTTTTTTGGACTCAGTTGAGTCCAATGTTGTACAAACTCATTCATCAATAAAACGTCCATGACCGAAAATTGACCAAAAAGGGAGCAATAGTAATTTAAGGTAGAACTTAAATGGGAATTAAACATATCTATACTGGATCTGATCGTAGCTTCGAGTTCAGGTGCCGTACTGCGGCCGGACCGGAAAGGAGGACATAAATAGATACAATAATACATACATTCATTATATGTATAACTCCAAGCATGTTATCCATTATCAGATTATGAGTTACGTATTCAATATATGTATTATTCAAAACATGTTCTCTACTAAAAGTTGAGTAAGTAGTGTACTAATAAAAAGGGGAACAAAAAAATAAATAGTGTTCTAAATAGATGGATATAAATTTATGTATTGATAATACACAAGCGAATTTTGAATTTCAAAAATACGGGTGCACCATTGTCAGGGGCGGCTCTGCCCCTTTTAAGTATAAGGCAATCATTTTAGGCTCCTAAATCTGAGGGCCTCCTTTATTTTAGCAATACTAGATTATAGGTTTTTAATAAGAAAATTATTAAATATGATTTGTAGGAAAAAAATGATATTAAAGGAAAGTTATTATAAATTTGATATATCTCGAGTAACATGCCACAAGAAAAATTAAATACATTAGTTATATGAATTATCAATTGAAAAAATATATTAAAAGAAACCATTTATAAAAAATTATATATGCTATTTTGCATCTCAAGAAATTTTAGAAGTACACTTTATAAAAACCAAATGAAAAATTTTCAACAAATAACAAACAATGATACTAGGGTAAAGCTAAAAAAAATGTCAAACTACATATTATATTAAAATAATATAGCTATACTATTCTTTATATATATTTTATGGGTATATTTAACTAATAAATAACAAGGGATAATGCACAAGTACCCCCTCAACCTATGTCCAAAATCTCACAGACACACTTATACTATACTAAGGTCCTATTACCCTCCTGAACTTATTTTATAAGTAATTTTCTACCCCTTTTTTGCTTACGTGGCACTAGTTTGAAAAAAAAGTCAACCATCGTTGGACCCACAAGATAGTGCCACGTAGGCCGAAAAGGGGTAAAAAATTATTAATAAAATAAGTTCAGGGGGGTAATAGGACCTTAGTATAGTATAAGTGTGTCTCTGGGATTTCGGGCATAGATTGAGGGGGTACTTGGGCATTATCCCAAATAACAAAATACAATTCACATTCATAAAATTTTACTATTCCCACTTTTCACGCTCTCTTTCCTATTTTTACTTTTTGAGCCTTCTTTCATTTTTCTTAATTCAAATTTTTTATCCTCAAATCAATTCTGTTACTCCTAAATCAATTTCATCTCCTAGTAAGTTTCACAAAATCACAGACTTTTTGCCCATCAAATCCTCACAATCAATGAGTTTGCTCAATTTTCGGTGGTTAATTATTATTGAGTTTCAACAAGTATATTCTAATCTCCCATTTTTTCTCTTTTTTTCTTTGAAGATTTTATATAGTTCTACGTATATGACATATTATTAAGGTTGAAGTTAGAGGTTGTATTCAATATTGTTGTGCCGGAATCAATACTTTCTACTGTATTCGAATACCTTTACACTTTCCAAATTAGTATGTGAAGGATATACCTTCCAAATTAGTATATTGTATCACACATATAACCATTGAATATTTATAGTGTGGCATACCATTACACTTTGAATATCTTATATTGTATTTGAATACCTTTACGTTTTTGAATTTCTTTAGTGTATTTAGAGTTATGTTGTCATTTTGTTTTATGAAGATGATTTTGCAGTAAGATGTAGTAATATGAATGTAGTGTAAGTTGAACAAGTAAATTTATGTGGAGGATATACCTTCCAAATTAGTATAATGTGGCATACGTATAACCATTGACTACTTACAGCGTGACATACCGTTGAACTTTGAATATCTTCTACTGTATTTGAATACCTTTATTATTTTGAATACTTTTTAGTGTATTTAGAGTTATGTTGTCATTCTATTTTCTGAAGATAATCGTTGCAAATGTTGTCATTCTCTTAATATACTTTTTTAAAAAACAATATCATACTTATTAAGTAATGTATTTTCCTCATTTATCAGGGATTGTGAGATATGTTAGCTAGCATTTGCAGAGTACCTAAAGTGAGCTAAGGTGAAGGTATTCCAGCTCAATACCTTGATTCTAAGTTACACCGCATCAGTACGACACACTATTATGAAAATGTGTAGTGAAGAAGATGAAAGAAGGGGTTGTTAGCGAGAATGAGGCAACACAATGATCAGGCCATCCACAAAATCGATAATAGGCAACTTGTTAGGATTGATTTCTTAACCTAGTTAATTTTGAACTTCTATCTTATGGTTAAAACTATTTTTTTTTTGTCAAACATTATCAACTATTTTATTTATATATGATCATGTTGCTTTACTATTTTGATAACTACTTTGTAAAATTTTTTGTTGGGGTTATTGCATTCAGTGTAATGTTAGGAAGGGATAGATGTATGTAGATAAATGTACAGTTCATCTGAAAGTGTATACACATGGATATCTGCTTTTGGTAATTATCTGTTCAGTTGTGTATGTTTTTTATCAACATATTCAATAGTATAAATGTATGCTAGAGATTTTTTCATATCAAAATATACGCAAGTATTACGATATTCATTTATTGTCAATTATTATTTAAAGAAATTTGGATACTTACATTCTTAAAAGTGATAAACATACGGTAAATGTTGGTAGTAATTACATTATTATATGTTTTTAAAGTGGTTTTTATCATACACCAAAGAAATATGTAGGCGTATATGTATTTTTATAATTTGTATGTTATATTATACCAACCAATTTTTTCACTAGTATACCTGTTTTATGTATGTATTCATCGACATATATTATCAAGTATAACTATATTCACGTATTATTAAAGTGTGTCGATACATATTAATAATATCAAATAGAGTATTGAGATAATATTCAAGTTAATTTATAATTTAAGCAAGCAAACAGAGAAACAAATATTTTAAAAGGCAAATAAGAATTATTTTATTCATCTATTCGACATAACGATAATTAAGTAAAAATACACTTCAATAATGACATATATCAGGTCCTATGTATTCCGTGTTGTAGTTCGACATGAACTGCCTATTATGACCACATTTTCCACATGTACTACAATAATTCGTACTCTTCCTTTAAGTTTACTCGCTAAATGACTTCTCCTGTTGCTTCTTTGGCCTTTCCAGAGGTCTTTTGTATTTTGGTGGCAAAACAACTTTAGTAGAAATGTGTTCAGGTATATTCCATTTACTTCATATGTTTATAATATTATTTATGCCTTGTAAAAGTCTGACCAATGTTCATCTGCAATTGCAAGTTTTCTTTTCCAAGAATACAATATAGGTCTTCCCTTCATCACTTACTGAATAAATGTAATCACTTGACAGAAAAACCTAAAAACAACACGTAATTTCATTTATACATTCTATACGAAAGTATACATACATCAAATACTTAAATAAATGATTACATAATCAACTGAATATAAATATATTTTTCTCACCAAAAATAAGCTTTCATTAATATACCGTATTCATTCAACACTATTCCGTCAATGCTATATTCTACATACCAATTCTCTTTACTCTATTTTTTGAAATAACATATCAAAACTGTGGTGGTAACCATTGAATTGTATTTTTCTTAGGCTTAGAAAGAGCAAACATAATTTTTATTTTTAAACAGATAATAATTCTAAAAGGTAGTGGTCAATTACATATTTAAAGTGCCAAATTAGTGGGTTTAAGGGCTAAAAAAGCATTGTTAGTTACATTAACTAATTAACCTTATATAGTGGGAAATTAAATTAAAACGTATTTTTGTATTAAAAAGCAACATATGTATGGATATAACCATTTTGTAACACAAAGTGTAGCTATTATTTTTAAATATGAAATTTATAACTATTTCAATCTAATAACCCTAAAACTATAGCTATTTATGTAAGTTACACTAAAAAAGAAAATTGTATATAACAGCAAACTATTAGTTTAAATTAAATGTTATAACTATACTTTACTTTATTTCAAATTTGCAGCTACTTTTCCATATAACTTGCTATCTATAGCAATTTCTCTGAGCGACATTTCAACTTAATCGAATTACATGTTCCTTAAAGGACAAGAAAATGGTGGTCTGCTTCTTCGGCTGTTGTAACTGAGCTCTTATTGCTTATTTGTATAAAGATACATACAAATCAAAGCAAATATTTTCTATCCCCATTTACACTATTTTTTCTTAAAATCTCTCACCCGAATTAGTTTCCTCTCACCCACATTATTTTCTCTCCCCATATACACAATTTTCTCCTAAATTGTCTCACCCAGATTAGTTTCCTCTCACCAACATTATTTTTGAATTTTGAATTGTCGCAATTACCCTCCCCAATATGCTATTAAAATTTCAGGTAACCACCAAGAACATGTTGAGAACAATTTTATATGTTTTTTCTTTGGATTCTGTATAAAAAAGTTTTTTAAAAATCATGAATTTTCATATACGATTCAACTAATACAAATTTTTATTTAGATACATATTACAGTACAATTGAACAACACAACAAAGAAACGTACACTTATACAAATTACAACTAATACTATTTCTTATTTGCATATAGATTTCACATATACACTTGAACAAAGAGCACGTACATATACAAATTACAGCTATATGCACATATACAATGGACTAGCCTAACAAAAAACACATATGCATATACAAATAAAATCTAATATACAAACCTAGTCATCATAATTGAAGACAAACATGGTTGTCTACATATACACATACAAAAAAAAATTGAAATGTTTTATATACAATTTATATTTAAAATTGAATGTATATAGCGAATTATACAAATCAAAAATTTCATAGCAAACATAAAATTTGTCATAAGACACAATTATGCAAACTATAACTATAACATTATAACTATAACTACTAAGTACAACAAAATGCCTTTAGCAAGGCACAACTTTAGTAAATTTTAATTTTTAATTTTTATTAGAAAATTGAATAGTGGCTCCAAATGATTATCTCCAAGAACCAATTGACATTTGTTAAGGGGAGAAACATCACATCAAATACCTTGTTGACCGAACAAATTTTGTCATAAAATTGGTGATGGAAAAGACATATGATACGAAAGAAAATGTTTTTCATGGAAAATGTTTTTCTAGAAAATGTTTTTCCCGAAAAATAAGTAGATTTTGGACTTATTTTTTCATGTTTGGTTGGTAAGTAGAAAATATTTTCTAGAAATGATTTTTAGTGTTTGATTTATGAATGAAAATGTTTTTTGAGAAACTTCTTTTATTTTTACTAGAGTAAAAAATAATTTATGAAATTGAAAATATTTTTTAGAAACAATTTTTTTTGGGGGTGTGTGGTGGGGTGGGGGGGCTGGCGGGGGTGGGCGGAGGTTAGGTAAAAAAATAAAATTTTGAAATTAAAAATATTTTTTAAAAATAAAATTAATTTTTTTGGGGAGGGAGAGGGCTGGTAGGGGGTGGGTAGGGAGGGCTGGCGCTGGCGGGGGGAGGGAGTTTTTAAATAAAAATATTTTAAAAAACGAACTCAAATTTTTTTGGGAGGGGAGGGGTTGGGGTAGGGGTGGGGGGCTGGTCAGTAGTGGGTGGGTGGGATGGGGGTCAGGGATCCGGTGAAAAATATATACTTTGAAATTGAAAATATTTTTAAAATTGATTTTTTTGCAAAAAAAAATGTCATTTGAAGTTGGAGAAGAGTTTTGGAAAATGTTTTCCTTAATTTTTGAAGGGAAATCATTTTCCTTAATTTTGAGGAAAATGAGTTGATTTGGAAAACATTTTCCAAGACTTTTGTCCCAACTAAATATGAGAAAATTGGAAAACATTTTGCAGAAATGTTTTCCTTCATACCAAACACACTCATCGTGTCTTGGATTTTTTAAATAAAGTTCTACAAAAGTTTGGTTTCTTAGAGTTTACATTGACAAGATTTGGAGGCCTATTTCAAACAATTGGTACTCGGTTCTAGTAAATAATATTTCACAAAAAAAATTCACTTCAAAGAGGGAACTGAAACAAGGTGATCCTGGGACCTATATCATCCACTTTGTTTATCATTGTAGTTGAGGTACTTGTAAAGGGTTAGCAACACCACATGAAGATGAGAGTTATAGAGGATATGGAATATCAAGGTGGAATTTGGAGATTGCTGATGATACAATCTTATTACGTCTGGAGCTAAAAGGGCTTTAAAATTGAGGATAAATTTCAAAAGGCCAACAAAAATAAGATTGGAACCAAAAGGGCAACATTTAAATGGAAGGGTGACTCCGTGTACTTCTAGAGAGTAAGGTGCAGCTTGACATGCGCCTTATAAGTTACAAGACGACATGATACTTGTAAGTCCAGGTCGGCTTGCTCCTTGTAAGGTGCATGACAGTCCGTGCCTTGCTCCTTACCAATTTTATGAGAGTCATACAAAGGGTTAGCACAATCTAAAATCTTCATTTTTTCTTTTTCTTAACCGAATTCTTCTATTTCTTTTGCTTTATTCTTCATGGCAACACTTGATTTTTTAAATTTTTTAGAGAGTTTTTTCGTTATCAATTGCCATGTTCACTAATAATTTATTAGATTGTGTGACAAAAAATATGAACTTCTGTCAATATTTATATAGGTAGGCCATTGTTTGAATTTTTATTAAGAGTTATTATTTGTCTTAACTTGGAGATTACGTACTTAAATTGGTCAAACACAATATTAAGGTATATAAATGAAATATCTACTAATTTTTACTTCCTTCTAAAATAGTTGTTTTTGTTTCATTTTTATGAGTCAATTTGATTAACTTACTTTCAAAACTATATTAGATTACATTAATTCAATATTATGATAAAAAAATTTAATATAAAAAACTATATGAGTGTTTTTTTAATTATATTGATAAGAAATAAAATGGAATTTACAGTATTCTCATATAGTTTTTTTATATTAAAATTTTTATTTTTTAAAATATTGAATTAATATAATCTAATTTAACTTTGAAATAGTTAAATTGACCCTTAAAAACGGAATAAAATAAGTATTTTGGAAGGGAATAAAATTAGCAGACCTTTCATTAATAACTTAATATTAGGAATTAAATATCCTACTTTATATGCACAATATGAAGCATGGTAGTTTGATCAATTTAAGTAGACAATCTCCTAGTTAAGACAATAATAAGTCTTAATTCAAATCCAAACAATGCACCACCTAAAAATATGATAAAAAAAATTAATTTTTTTGTCACACAATCTAACAAATTATTAATGAACATGACATGTAATGATTATGAAAAAGATCTCTCAAACAAAAATAAGTGTTGTCACAAAGAAGAAAGCAAAAGAAATAGAAATATTAGGTGAAGAAAAAGAAAAAAGTGAAGATTTGAGATTATGGTAGCCCTTTGTATGACTCACGAATTGGTTAGGAGTAAGGTGCATGCGTAACTCCCATGCGCCTTACAAGGTGCAAGTCGACCTGCGTCTTACAAGTATCATGTCACCTTGCGCCTTGTAAGGCGCATGTTAGGCTGCACTTTACTCTATAAAATTTCACAGAGTCATCTTTCAGTCTTAATGTTTTCATTTTTGTTTCAACTTTTTTTCGTTGCCCTTTTGAAATTTATTCTCAATTTTTTTTCCTTCTGACTTTGGACTCTAATTTTATTTGTATTTGGAGATAAATGTTCATTTATAAAAATAATGTCGATACTTAAGAGGTATGAAGAATTGTCTGGCCAAATAATAAATAAGAACAAAAAATTCTTATATCTGCATGAAGAAACACCTCCTGCGGTGGGAATCAGATTGAAAAACTCAAGGGTATAAAAATGAAAACTTTCCCTTTCAGGTACCTAGAATGTCCTGTTTATCATGGAAAGAAGACCAAGGTACACTATAAACATATACTGAGGAAAATGGCAAAAAGAATTATAGGCTGGCAGAATGAATTCTTATCCTATGAAAGATGATATTGTTGATCGCACACATTCTGCAATATATGTCAGTGTATCTTCTATCAACCATGAACCCTACTAGACGAATCATAAAACAAATGCTCCAAGTTTTTACTATTTTTTAATTTAAAAACAGGGGAGAAAGAGGAAAACATTGGGTTGTGTGGGAGGATATACATTTTCCTATGATGGGATGGGGAGTGGGTTTTGAGATCAGTCCATGAAGAAATAAAGCCCTACTTAAGAGGCTACGGTAGAGATTTAGGATCTCAATAAGATCCTATGGAGCACATTCGTGTGGAACAAATAGTGTATACAACAACACTCAGTTATTGCGAGAGCTAGATGAGCTTCACGTGCATAAAAAAATAATAGAGGTAAGGGATGAAATGAGCATGAGATAAGATGAAAAATCATATCAGGAAACTCCAAATTTTGATTTGATAACTGGACCAAGTAAGAAGCATTATACTTCACAAAAAATGTTACGGGGATGAAAGATATTGAAATGGAAAGCCACACCAAAAATGGAGGATGGAATAAAGAAAAATGATTGGCACGATATCAGAAAATCAAGATTAACATTAGAGTGGAAGCTAGAGAAAGTGATACACTATGTTGAATGCCTAATAACAGTGACAATTTCTCAGTAAAATGTGCATATGAACTGATGAGAAAAACAAGATTACAACATGAATGGTTGGACAATATTTGATTAAAATATATATTTTTTTTTAAATAAGTTATTTTTAATGGAGGGTATGACAATTGAGGATTTTCACCGAAGACAACCTAAGGAATATGAGAATTTCATTGGCCTAAAGATTCTATTGTTGTGAAAGCTACGTACAAGAGTTTATGTTCCACCTATTTCTAACAACTTCATTAGCTCAAAAGCAATAGATTTAGTTTGACATAGAGGTGGTGAAATGAACCATTCCCAACAAAATTAAGGTACATATACAGTTTGACATTCTTTTTTGTTAATGTGGGAGTTTGGAAAAAAAAAGACATGGCAAAAAAGTGGGATACAAATATCTACTCCAGCAGCCCATGATATACATGCATTGCTTGGTCAAATTAAAATACCTATGAATTAGGGTTCAACAGAGAGGGAGGGAATAATAGCCAAGATACATAAGTACAAACCAAAGATTCATTGGTTGATAGTAAAAGAGGAATTACCAGAGCGACAATGGATGATATTACCAGAGCGATGATGAATGATATTACCAGAGCAAGGATGGATGAAGTGCAATACACATGAAGCTAGTAGAGGAAATCCGAGAGAAAGTTCATACGTCTTCTACATTAGAAATGGATATGGAGATCTTATTAGTGCAGAGATTCGATTCATGGGAGTACTACAAACATGGAGGCAGAGGCTACTACAATTTTAATGGCATTAAGGAGATGTCAAGGTCTTAATTTACATGATATATTCTTGAAATTGACTCACTCATTCTCGGGAAGATTAGTAGGAATAAATGAAAGATACCATGACAATTAGCTATTCAGATTGACGAAATAAGGCAGCTCATAAGACTATCACAAGTTATGATTAAGCATCTTTTTAGAGAAGCAAAACAACTCGTAAACAATCTAGAAAATGTGGTTTTGGATTAACAAATTACTTTAGATGCTAAGAATTTTTTACAACTTCCAATATAATGTAGAAAATTACTAAATAGTGACAATGCACAAATCTTTAATCTAAGAATTAGAGCCAGGAGAATAAACAACATGCAATAATGTATAGATTACCATAGCCAGTTTTATCCATCTACAAGGCTTCATAAATGTGAGAAATTTAAGCTACCTAACAAATGTTATGTGCTTACCAAAAGGAGCTAGTCACCAGCAAAATTCGAGGACCAGAGGGACAAATATGGATTGGGAGATCTGATCTTGAGGAGGAGTTGTAAAGAAGGAAACGTCTGAGCATCGTGGATATTTTCATCACTATCTACCTCAACAGCAAAAGAACGATTTAGTGGATGAAGGAACGCAATAGAAAGAAAAAGCGAAGATGAAGGCTTACAAAGAGCTTACTCAACTAAGAGTCATGACTAGACACCCCTGTCGAATTCGAAAAAAACCCAAGATATCTACAGGATAAAAACTTTACTATTGAAGAGAGAAAGAAAGAGGAGAAGAAGAGTCCAACTAGAAAGAAGGGAGGAGTGAAAAGGCATATACCTTTGTGAGTTGATTCTCTGCTCATTAATAAACCATTACCCAAAGGGGAATTGATGATCCACAGATGAAGAAGATAGGCGGCTTAGTTGACAAACTCTCTCAGAGGAGACATGGAGGAGGAAATGAGGAGAGTGTCGAATTAGAAAACCCTACCTGAAGGGTCTTTTAATAAAGGTTTCTAGAATTGGGCTGGGCTGAATTTTACTTTAATGTGGATTTTTATTGGACCCACTTGAGTCCAATGTTGTACAAATTTTTTTATGAATAAAACGTCCATGACCGAGAAATGACCCAAAAAAGTAGCACTAGGAATATAAGGTGGAACTTAAACGGAAATTAAACACATCTATAATGAATTTTTAAAACACAGTTAAAGTAGAAATAAATAGATACAATAATACATTCACTATATGTATTTCTCCAAACATGTTATCCATTGTAAGATTATGAGTTACATATTCAATATATGTAGTATTCAAAACATGTTCTCTATCACTAGTGGAATAAGAGCATGTTTGGCTCACCTTAAAAGCTGGTCAAACTGACTTAAAAGCTGGTTTTTGACTTATTTAACTGTTTGGCAATACTCAAAATAGCTTATTTTAAGTTTAAAAAAAATTATTTTAAGCCAAAAGTTAAAAGCTGGGGTAGGGATGCTTTTTTTTTAGCTTATAAGCTGTTTTAAGTTGATCACATTTTTATGTTTTTTCCCTTAATATTTTTATACAATCTCCAAATTACCCATATAACCCTAACATCTCTTTCTTCTATTTTTTCCTTTTCACGTTTGGCATAACATCTTCAACACTTTTATCCAAACACATAACTGCTTATTTTAAAAATAAGTTTCAGCACTTTCAAAAGTACTTTTTTAAAGCTGCTTTTATTAAGCCCATCCAAACGGCCCTAAGTTATATATCTATGAGGAATAACTTAAAAATTATTTTAGATAGAGATAAATAGATACACATGATACATCTTATATATGTATTGTTCGAAACATATTTTTTTTTAACCAAACACATGAGATAATAGTACTTATTTTAAATACAATAAAATAAATACAACACGTAATACATAGTTACATAGAAACAAGCGATGTTATATTATGAATAACTCATAAACATGTATTTTGATTATCTGCGAAATAACGTGCTTCAAGAGCATAATTTTTAATGAAAAATAATTTTTCATAAAGATATACTTTTAATTGAAATTAATATGATGAGTAGTGCACGAATAAAAAGGGGAATAAAAAAAGTAATAAATAGATGGACACAAATTTATGTTTGGTATACCAAAGCAAATTTAGAATTTCAAAAAGACGAGTGTGCATCATTGTTAGTGACGATTTTGCCCCTATTTAAAAAAAAAGACAATCATTTTAAGCTCCCAAATTTGAGGGCCTCTTTTTTTTAGCAATACTAGATTATAGTTTTTTAATAAGAAAATTATTAAAATGATTTGCCAAAAAAAATAATATTAAAGGAAAAAGTTATTAGAAATTTGATATATCTCGAGTGCTGTGTCACAAGAAAAATTAAATGTATTGATTTTATGAATCATCAATTGAAAAAGATTTATTAAAAGAAACCTATAAAAAAAATGTATATGCTATATTTTGTATCTCGACAAATTTAAAACGTACACTTTATTAAAAAAATGAAAAAAATTCAATAAATAACAAACAATAATACTTTTTAATTAATTATATTAAAAAGAGGTCTGGGAATCGAACACTCCACCTCAAAATTTAAAACCAACCCTTCAACCAATAAACCAATCATTTGTTATCATGATTTCTTTCATCTAATAATAAATATATTTTAAAAATTATACATATAATATAAAAGATTTTTATTAAAGACAGTTTAGAATATAATTGTTAAAAATACTCATTGGCACACACAACATGCATACTCATCATAACTAGTGAAGCTACGATAAAGTTCAAAATTTCGTCTTTTCGCTTGATGCTAGTTGATCGATTTATTTTTTTCCTTTTGTTTTTCGTATTTTAAGTCTGATTTCAAAAGTAAGCCCTTACATATTGTTGTTTGATATTGTATGACTTTCACCTTATCAGTTAAGTTTTTGAAATTGAATAGCTTTATCAAATGTTCATTTTCTTCTCATAAACCTCAGATGTGGATAAGTCTTTTAATTTACTACTGTTTTTCATATCTCTAGAAATATAAAGAAAAAAAACATGTGCTGAAATTGGAGATTCTTTGACAGCAATGACAGAATCATAATTTTCGCTAAACGAATTTAATCAAAAAGTCAAAAAGTAGACACACACATATAATGTAATTTTTTAATGAAGATGTTTCATATGAATTCCTTTATGATATCCTAATTTCATCTCTATTCTATAATGATTCAATATTGACCTAATCCTCCATCGTTTTACGATATCCTAGCTCTGCCTCTGCTTTAGAATAATCAATATTTGCTCCTTCCATACTTTATAATGGTCAATATTTTCCTAATTTTCTATATAAAAGGCATGTTATATCATATGAGATACCTTGATATGGTCTTGAGGAAACATGGTGGTCCTAATTTATAATTCAAACTATTGTAATCTTTTGAAAAAACACATGCATTTATAACGAATCACAAGTGTACCACGTGACAATCATTAATTTTAATTAGATTAATTAATTAGCTTCACTCTTGCTTCTTCTTCCCATTTTTTTAAAAAAAATCAAGAGTATGTACCTCCACTTGATTAAGCTTGTTTCTTAATTTATTTCATCTTAATTGAAGTATAAGTAAATATATATAAATAGTGAAAAAATATTGATGCAGTGTGAAATCTAGAACAAAGTATTATTCATACGATCTCAAATTAGATAGAGCGTTATTGATAAAATTTGTGATCGTCTCAAAATGACAAATAGGGACAAACCTAGTTACTTATTCACGTTTAAATGGACACACCTATTAAGAAAATAATAATTGATATAGTGTGTTTTTCATTTTATTCCTATTAATTATTAAATAAATGAATTAAAAACTTAAGATTTTTAAGAAGTTTGTACCTTTTTCAAAGTAATTAATCAAGGGTACAATAGGTAAAAGAATTTTATCCTTTCTTAATTTGTAAAAATAAGCGTGAACAAGTAATTAGGGACAGAGATAATGTTTATCACGAATTTGCAATTGAAGTTAATTTACCTCTTTTCTTTAAGTCATTTGATCTTAATTGAAGCACAAGTAATTCTTTTATTTTATTTTATTATATATAGAAAGAGAGAGAAAAAATTAAATTGCTTATGCATATTAATGTTGGTCCAATAATTGCTCTTGTCATCCAAACAAAATTATTTAATTCTAGTCCCCACATGATGTTAGAACTTTATCAAGCTGGATAGAAACAAACCAAACATATAAATTAAATGAAGCTATGATAGTGATATTAATTTTATGTGTTTTAATTTATTTTGTAAAAAGATTTTGATTAGATATGTACTTGAAAAGGAAATCAAGCCAATTTTTTTAAATTGGAAATGTTACAATTTATTAGTACATTCATATACTTTTCTTTAATTACTAGTTTTATACATTTATTTGCATGTTTATTTTCTTGAATTGATATTTTAGACGATCACTCGATTAATAGGAATATTCTGAATTAACTCAATTTATGAAAATATTTTATCAAGTCTTTTTTTTAATAATTAAATTACATAATTATTTTCTTTTGACATAGAAAAATATAAGACACATATTTAATATACACATATCAAAATTATTTTTAACCAAAAGGGCAAAATCGCTCTGTCAGGAGCGATTTCAAAAAAAATTCAATTAAAATCGCAGCTCCAACAGTGATTTTATCGAATTTATTTTTCTAAACTAAAATCGCTGCTCCAGCAACGTTTTTATCAAAAATAAAATTAAAAAAATCAAATATTGAAATCGCTGCTATAGCAGCGATTTTATCAATTCTTTCTTTTAAAAATATTGATTTGTTAAAAAAAAATATTTGGTGTGGTTAGTTACATTAGAAAGTAAATCAATTTTTACTTGAACATCAAAAAGAATTTTCATATTGGAAGCATACCAATGTAATCAGGAAATCGCTGCTAGAGCAGCGATTCCAGTTTTTTTATAAATATAAACAATTCAATAAAAACGTTGTTGGAGCAACGATTTCAATTTTTTTTAATGTTGTACCGATCTTAATTTTGTTAGAAGGAAATCGCTTCTGACGGAGCAATTTTGCCATTTTGATTAAAAATAATTTTGATATATTATTTTGTTTTTTTTAAAAAAAAATTACCCTTTTGACTCCAAACTCTAATTATATTTTACTACCTTGCATGAACCTTAAAATCTTTTTTTAAGCCTTCATTTACTCTTAATTATAATCATCCTATGTATTTGAATGTCATATTCTCTGTCTGATAAGGGACCTTTATAATTTGAAAAGAAATAAAAATATAATGTAATTAGCCTTTAATTAACACAATGAAATTTATGTAAAAAAAAAATAAAAAAATTGATCAATCATGATATGAGAAAATTGCAGCCCATTACCCTTGGGCTATCTGATTTATAAAATTTAGCCCAACTCTTTTATCATTACTTGAACTAGCCCATTTTTTTTATTTATAAAAGAAAAAAAATCTTTAGGGCAAATTATAAGAAATGACCATTCGATTATATTTCAATTACCAAAATTTTAGTCAAGTTTATAAAATTATTAAAGTTAAGCCAAAATTTCTTCTTCTTTCCTTCCCATTTCACCACTAATGGCTTCTAATCTTCTTCTTTTTTTTTTTAAAGATTTGTGTACCGCAAACCATTTCGAGCGTATTACAGATCGAAAGACTCGAAATATTGACAGAATTTTATATCTAAAATTTAAGATTATTTAGAGGTGATTTTGAATTGATCGAAATTGAATAGTCAATGTATAATTCATGTATAGTCAATATATACTTCATATAAGTGTATCATAAGGTATAGTTAGTATATGACTCATGTATCGATACACTATATTATGTAATTAATGTATACTTTTTATGACTTTCCATGATTTAGAGCTCTCAGTCCCATTTAACTTATATTTATTTAATATTTTTTATTTAATTCGTGTTTAGTGCACTAGATAACTTTAGATAACAGACTATTTTCTTTTCTTAGTTAAGATTTGACATTACCATATACATATTATATGGATTGATTCCAAATTTGAATTGTTTTTTTTTCGCTTTACGTAAAATAGTAAGTTAATTATAATTATTTTGTGATGTAAATACTTGAGGATAAAGTCCTTCAGGTTGCCGGTTCGAGCCCTAGCAGGGCCACTGAAGGCATTACAAATCGGTCGCGTCTCCAGGGCTCCGTGGAACTAACCGTGGTGCACCCGCCTTGAAACAACGGGACCCGATGGGTACAGCAAGTCGGGTTCGCAAAGCGACACCTGGAAACCAAAGCAAAAAAAAAGACTAATCTTTTCTTAATTAGAGGTTTTAGATTTAAATCCAGTTATGAAGAAAATTTTTGTTGGGCCTATTCCCGGATGATATGTCCCTGCAAAGCACAATTTTAATTTAATCGAGACTATAATGTGAAACTCGAACACCAATTTGAAAATAAGATAAAATTATTTGCAAAATATGTTTGTAAGATTTATTGTTATTTTAGAAAATTGATGATTAAGGTTTATTTAGCTGCCATGTCACAACTCAAAACTTCATACATTCTAATCTGAAATTGGCATTAGCAACTCCTTCATAATTAAAAAAGAGGCACAACTTATCCACAATTTATTTCATTAAGAAGAAATTACAAGTGAGATAGAAATATAAATAAATATGCAAATATAAAAAGTTGTAATTTTGTATTTATATAATCAAATGCTTACTGGGGCATGTGCTGGAATAGCTCAGTTGGTTAGAGCGTGTGGCTGTTAACCACAAGGTCGGAGGTTCAAGCCCTCCTTCTAGCGTTATCTCTTTTTTTTTAAAAAAAAAAAAAAGTATTTAGTCGACGGGATCACACTAGGCAAGTTGTTGGTAGTTTTTCATTGAGTGACTATCGAAAACAATATAGATATGTTTGTTACGTTGTTGGTTAGTATTTGTGGCCAGTCAAACATTATGAATGTGATCGATATCAAGTATTATCACTCTTAGTAGTGCGTTACATTTTATTTAAAAAAAGTATTTAGTCATCCAGTATCTCTCGAGAACAACCTCTTCATGCCACGGGATCACACTAGGCAAGTTGTTGTTAGTTCTGTCATCGAGTGACTGTCGAAAATTGTTGGTTAGTATTTGTGGTCAATGAATCATAATGAATGAGATACCAAGTATTATCACTCTTAGTAGTGCATTACTTTTTTATTTTATTTTAAAAAAAGTATTTGGTCGTCCAGTATCTCTCGAGAACAACCTCTTCATGCCACGAGATCACACTAGGCAAGTTGTTGTTAGTTATGTCATCGAGTAACTGTCGAAAACTGTTGGTTAGTATTTATGGTCAATCAATCATAATGAATGAGATATCAAGTATTATCACTCTTAGTAGTGCATTACTTCTTTTTTTTACAAAAAAATTGCTTAGTCATCCAATATAACCTCTTCATGTCACAGAATCACACTAGGCAAGTTGTTGTTAGTTCTGTCATCGAGTGACTATTGAAAATAATCTGAATATGTTACGTTGTTGTTTAGTATTTATGGTCAGTCAATCAAAATGAATGAGATACTAAATATTGTCATTCTTAGTAGTATAGCATGTGTATAATCCATAAAAATCAAACTTTGTGAATCGACAAAAATCTAATAATAGTATACCATAATTTTTTTTCTCTATCTTTACGAAGTAAAGGATAATATCTTTTTACACACAATCTTAATTTTACTTGTAAAATTACATCAAATATATTATTATACCGTAGAATAATACTATTTTAGTTCATTAAACTTTGTATCTTATGCTTCAAAACTTTATCAATTAAACAGACAAACTTTACACACACCTCATGGAAGTTCTTCCACCTCCCATATGCAAGATCAAAATTGTTCTATGCATTGCTTTTTCATTTCTAGCATATAAAATAGATTCTTTAAAAGATGATTTATCGACTTCACTTACAATATATAATAAGGTGTAAATTCGGTACGAAAATAATATTTTAGAAAAATAAGTAATCTTTTACTTATCTTTTTATGTTTTGTAGGTAAGTAAAAGATATTATTTCAAAAATATTTGTATATAATTTTGACAAATATTATAGAAAGTGGGGATGAAAAGGTGAGGGTGTTGATCGATGAAGCATAAATGTTATAATACTATGTTTTATTTCGATGATTTGACAAACTTGTTGAGAAACCAAATATAAATCTAAAAATCCTAATTTATTTTTTGAAGTCAATTGTAGGGTAATATAATTCTCAAGTGGAGCTTGTTTTATGTATTTGTCATTATTTATCAAAAAAGAAGTAAATTAAATCAATGATGTATAGTTATCTCAAAATTCCTTTTCTTCCATTTTATCATTTTAATTTTATATTTTTAACACCACCTACCACCACCTACCCCACCATGATTATGAGTGACTTAAACTCTTATTTATGAGTTTATGGATAATACATGAGCATTGATGATTGAATTTATTTATTTTATATTATATGTTGGTATTTACTTTACATTCATATAATTAGCTGTCTAAAGTTTATTTTCGCATATATAATTGAACGTGAATATAAATAGGGGTGTTCGTTGGACGGTTTGGATCAATTATCGATTAAATCAAAATTCAATCAATATAATCAGTTTTAAAATTATCAAAATCAAGCAGATCAAATTAATATATATATATATATATATATATATATATATATTTGTCGGTTTAATTGTTATCGGTTACGGTGACTCACATCATATAACTTTCGATTATTGAATTTACTAGGAATAAAGCTTTAAAACATTATTTTTGCCTAGAAGGAAGAGACAATGATATTTTCAATATCGCAAAAGAATTGTCATACACTCATATACATGAAGTCAATAAAATAAAGGAAAAATGGTCTGAAAAATATTTTAATTTTGCCTAAATTGCTGTTACGATACCAAACTTAATGGGGAACCTTTTACCCCTGCACTATTTAATAGTGTATTTTAAAGATATATATTTGCCAAGTGGACAAGTTACTATTTATAAAGATGAAATATTTATGATGTCCACGTGATCATATATATACCTTTAAAATACACTATTAAATAGTGCACGAGGGTAAAAGGTCAGTTTCAAAGTTCGATATTGTTACAATAATTTCAATTAAAGATCGGATACATTTCAAACCTTTTCCCTAAAATAAATGTTCTAACTTTGGATTTTTTTTTGCTATCACTAGTAAATATAAATAAATTTTGATGAAAACGTATATAAGATATTTAAAAAATATTGTTAAAACAATATATTATATACATAAATAAAATATATGTATATAATTTATCGATTTGATTCAGCTATTTCTTTGGTTTTTTCGAACAAAATCATAACCAATTCAAATACTATGGTTTTTTAAAAGGAAAATTTTCACATATAGCCACTTAAAAATGCTTGATTACTCTCTATAGATATAGTTTAATAATTACAATTCGTAACTACATGTTATATGGAGGTTAGAGGCGAGCGAGACTGGGAGAGAGGAGAAATGCGAGAGAGAGGGGGAAAAGATTGGGAGAAAGGTGAATTGTATATGTATATTGGTTAGATAATTGTATATTATACACATGTATTTGTGTATATGGAAAACGAGATTGGGAGAGGGAGGAGAGAGGCGAGTGAAATTGGGAGAGGGAGGAGAGAAGCGAGTGAGAGAGGCAGAGAGGTGAATTGTATATGTATATAATTGTATATTATACATATACATTTATATATAAGGCAAACGAGATCGGGATAGGAAGGAGAGAGTCGAACGAGATTGGGAGAGACGAGAGAGAGAGGTGAATTGAATATGTATATATGTTAAATAATTGTATATTATAAATATATATTTGTATATTCTGATAAATTATATATATATAAACGTGACTAATTATACAAACTCGAAGTCAGCCCAAATTCAAATAAAATTAATTTTTTAATTTAAATCAATTTTTATTCAAATCGTGAACACCAAACATTTTAGTCAGTACAACAGATTTTTATAATTGAGAGAATCTGAGAAGAGGACCTATACCACTGTGGAGAGAGTGGAGTAAACACAGAGCACTAAAAATCAGTGAATTAAAGTCTACATATAAGTCAAGATTCCATATTGGGCGGAGACTTCTGTAGTTCCAGTTTTTTTCTTCAAAACCCCAAAATCAGCAAAAGCTGAATTGATTGAGGAAGAAGAAGAAGAAGAAAAAATGGTGGAGAACAAGTTGGTACACTCTCCATTAATCACTTATGGATCAATGCTCAGTCTTCTATCTTTCACACCACCTTTTGTAATCCTCATGTAAGTCCAACACCCACTTTTCATATTGATCTATTTTTGTTGATTTTATTGTCTTTTCTTGTTTTGGGGTTTTTGTTTTCTTGTGTAAAAGTTCAGATCTTTGAATGGGTTGTTGTATCATGAGTTAAAGATTGGATCTTTTTTTTTTTTTTTTGTTTAGTTTTGGTTTGATTTGCTTGCTATAGTTTAACTGTCTTCTAGTTATAAAAATGTTTTTTTTTTGGTGTAATTGAGATTCATTATTATTTAGCTCTAAAGAAGCAAGTGTTTTCTAGTTATAAAAATGTTTGTTTTTTGGGTGTAATTGAGATTCATTATTATTTAGCTCTAAAGAAGCAAGTGTTTGGTTAGAGTTATGCTTGTATTTGTTTGCTAACTAAACATGGTAATACTTGTGCATGATTTAATACCTGTGCCCCCTTTTTGATTTGGGAGGTCTAAAAGAGAGACACTAGAGTGGATGAAGTTTTTCTTTTGAAGGGGATGAAAAGTAGAAATAGGAATAACAGGTTGCTCCAATAAGTGTAGATTCTAATTTTAGCTAATATCAATTGATGATGGACTACGTTTCAATCCCGAATGAGTTTGATTCGGTTAAATAAAGCACATGCATCTGTTATGCTCCACCTTTTAAGTTTTCAAAGGATTCACAATCAATAGACTATTTTTTACTAGTAGTCTACCTACTGCAGCCCCATCTTTTATGGGGTTATGGTACACATTTGCTGAGTCATAATTTTAGTTAGTATGATCTTGAAATGTGGTTCTGTGGTTCTTTCCGTAGACATTCGTTAATTGGCCTATACAGAAAATGATTTGCATTTAGTCATGTGAAAGGAGTAAAAATGCTATGTAAATAAAAAATTACAAATTGATCCTGCTGTAAATTTTTTGAATGTTTCACCAGTAACAGATGATTTCTGCTGCCTTAGCCACAGATCTTTCCACTGTGTTATGTACAGTAGCTCAAAAGTGTCTTGATGAGGAAATGTAATTGTATAACTGCACTAATTTTTGGACCTTAATGGGCCTACTTGCAGGTGGTATACAAATGTGCACGCTGATGGGTCTATCTTGAAAACGTTCAATCATCTAAGGGAAAATGGTTTGCAAGGATTAATTGATATTTGGCCAAAACCTACTGCAATTGCTGGGAAGCTAATCATTTGTTATGCTCTATTTGAGGCGGCACTACAGCTTCTATTGCCTGGTAAAACAGTCGAAGGCCCAATATCTCCAACTGGACATAGGCCTGTCTATAAGGTATATGGCAGTTATGCTATACACAAGTACAGTGTGCATCTTGCATTTATAGTTTGTGTAATTTGTCTTAGTTGAGTTTATTTCAAGTGATGCAATGGTTGATGTGCTATGATCTGTCTTTCCTCTGTTCATTGTACAACTGTATAACTTGCCTCTTATATCCTCTACTTATTGCAGGCTAATGGCATGGCAGCATATGCAGTGACACTGATCACATATATCAGTCTCTGGTGGTAGGGATTTCATCAATTTTTGCTTTTTGACTAGCTTGCTGAATCTTGAGACCTCGATTCTTTATGTATTGGTTCGTTAATCTCACTTGCCAGCTTCAGCTTGACAATGCTTGGGACAGCATTGGGGTCTTGGGGACATGAATTTCATCAAGGGAATCTAAAAAAAATATGCTCTTTTGTGTTTAGGGCTTCAACAATTTGTATTAAACTGATAAAAAGTTTTTTCACCTAAACAAACACCAATCAATTCGTCCAAATATTAATGGACACTAAAGAATACAACAAAAATAATGAATTGGTGCACTTTTAAGGTCAACGTACACTCTATCCTCCCCAGACCCTTGTGTTATTGCTATTGTTGTTGTTGTTTTGTATAGTGTATTTATTGATATTGTGTGACTGTCTCTTTCAAAAGTTTGTAGAGATGGCATACTTGTATTTACTTAATATGTCTTCAACTCGCTTCCTAGCAGGTCTAGTTTTTTCCATGGGCCAAACACATGAATTTGTTTTATGATGGGTGGTTGTAAGACTTGAATCCAAAACCTTTGCTTGCTCTAATACCGTATCCAAAAAAAATAAAATAAACCTTAGGCCTAAATAAACCGAAAGTTAGCATATTTAAGGAATATCCAAGATAATATAAGGAGATAACATCACATTGTCTCAACGTATATGAGACACTCTAACAACTCCTGACGTCCAGAACCTTTACTTGTTTGATTGTTCATTTTATCTATGAGCTATTGTTTGTGAGAAAGGTGCATATTATGGTCCATTAAACTCATCAGTTCACTCTCTCTAGTTATGTTTTTTTTTCCGTGTCTTTCAGGTTTGGAATATTTAATCCTGCAATTGTTTATGACCATCTGGGCGAGATTTTCTCTACACTTATTTTTGGGAGTTTAGTCTTCTGTGTTTTATTGTACATTAAAGTAAGTATTTTAAGTACCCTCAGTACACCTCTTATCTCTGATTCTTTGCTTAGTATTATACCTGTCTGACACCTTGTGCTGACATTTATAATTTATAAGGGTCATGTTGCACCATCTTCCACTGATTCCGGCTCATCAGGGAACATAATAGTTGACTTCTATTGGGTAAGCATCTTTTGAAAATTTAACTGTGAACTTCACTACTTCATTTTGTGTCTTTATAGGAAAAATAAGCATGATGATGTTATACCACAAATTAAGTCAAGGAAGTCAATATCTAGTACTTGCATCATCTCTGGAGTTGAAAGTGATGTCATAATTTATGACCTGATGAACTCTTTCAGGGTATGGAGCTTTATCCTCGTATCGGGAAACACTTCGATATTAAAGTCTTCACAAACTGCAGATTTGGTATGATGTCTTGGGCAGTTCTTGCTGTCACGTATTGCATAAAACAGGTAAATGATGTAATGAAGTCCTTGATAGTGAGAATTAAAACTTTCCCAATATTTCTCGGTCCTATTGTTCCTGAGTTGGTGAATTTTACAAGCCCTTTTATTGGGGATCCCTTGCCAGTTGTTCAGTTTTTAGGTCATGCAAGTAAGAAAATGATATAATATTCATTTGCTTCCGTCAATAGATGTTTAACAGGATAAGAAAAAGACATTTTCTTATACCATTTAATGGAAAAAAACAGTGGACTGTTATCTAAAGTACTCCCTCCGTTCCAATTTATTTGACCAATTTTGACTTGGCATGGAGTTTAAGAAAGTAAAGAAGACTTGAATTTTGTGGTCTTAAACTAAAGGTATGTCAAATGTACCAAAAATGCCTCGGGGTCTTAAACATGCCATGTGGAAAGTTGAAATTAAGAGTTGCTAAAAAAAGAAAGAATCATTCTTTTTGAAATGGACTAAAAAGGAAAGCAGGCCAAACAAATTGAGAAGGAGGGAGTAATTATGTTTACTTGACATGACCCTATCACAGCTTAGGTGTCTTTACTTTGTGCTCGTTCTTTCACCTTGACCCCTAACATTCTTTACCTGGATTTCAGTTGATTGTCAATAGAAAAACCTAGTATATGAACTTCATTTTGATGTTTGACAGTCGATAGTTTGTATAACATATTCTTACTTTTCAGCATGAAGAATATGGGCGTGTATCTGATTCCATGCTTGTAAATACGATATTGATGTTGGTGTATGTCACAAAATTCTTTTGGTGGGAAGCTGGGTACTGGAACACAATGGATATTGCACATGACAGAGGTTTGTGCATACTGTGTTTTCTATATTGATATAGCAAGTACCTTCCCAGTGCTCTGATTGCAAATGCTGACATTTCTTGTTTCTCTATTTCGGTGGACGCCTATATATAATCTTCTCTGGATCTCAAATTCGTTTGGCAGCTGGCTTTTATATATGTTGGGGATGCTTGGTGTGGGTTCCAAGCATATATACGTCTCCTGGAATGTATCTTGTTAAACAACCTGTGAATCTTGGGCTTCAGGTATTTTTGCATCCAAGAAGAATTTGCTAAATGCATATAAAATATAAAGTTATTGCCAATAAGCATTACTTACTGTTTATTTTTATACTCAACTACTATTTTGGGATTTGTACTTAGTTTTTACTTAGTCTTCGTCTTCTATTTGATAACCAAGAAATCCCCGAGGGCTGGTGGGGTACAGTTCGAAGCTCAATGGATAATAAGCTCATTCCTCTTCCCTTCTCCACTTAATTACCAGGCTATTGTCTGTGGCAAGTTTCTAATATATGGCAAATACATATCTGCAGCCTGCATATCATGTGCTTGGTCTTCATCTTTATCAACTTATTTGAAGAAATGTTCTTAGTGAACCATATTCACCTCTAGTTCATGCACTGAAATACTCAATCACGAGTCACGGCCCACAATGTGGTTATAATCAGTGCTATTTATCCAGCTTGTGAGATCAGATCGACTACTCTACTACCATCATTCCATTGCCTAGCACGAAAGGTTGCTTAGGACAAATTATGGAAAATGTTCTTTGCAGTAATACCAAGAAAGTAGTAGCTCACTGTGAAAGTTTCACTCAAATAATGTTGCTGAAGGTGAAAGGTTCAAAAAAGGCATCATATTTCTGCTGAACTGAAATCTCCTCACAGTCTGGCTTTGTAACTTTTGTAGACATATAATTGTAATTCAAAAACACTTTTAAATCGAATGAACTTAAGGCAATAATGAAGAGTGAAAATGAGGGTGACTGTTGAGCATATGGTAGAGAGTACAAACCATGATAGATAACAGAAGATAGATATCTTCCAAACTCCCTGATAGAGTCAGAAGTTGTGGATTATTAGTTTCAAGCTTGAGAAAACCCCTGGAGATGTGAAATAATGTACTTAGAATATCTTCCAATCGACATTTATCCCTTTAAAGTATGACGGAAGTCCCATTGCTGGCAGAATCATCTGTAGCATAACAGATAATATGAGCAAATGAGACCATTCAGCCATTCATCAATGGCTAACGTGTTCATTTTTCGCCAAGCTAGCATTTCTTTTGTTGCATGGATGTGTAATTTTTCTCCTTTGTTTCATTTTCTTTGACATTTTCACTTTTCAGGGTGTCCATTACTCTCTTCAACATTGGCTTTATTGCTTCCTCTGTTCTAATTGATATGACACTCTTTTCACTATGAAGTTGTCAGATATTTTCCACCAGTCTAACAGTATTTCTCAATGACTATTGCTTAACCTCTTAAAAATAACTGTGGTTTTTCTCGACTATACTATTTTTTCGATTGGTTTGACAATACTATTTACTCTTTTGATCATTCCTTTGATATTTTATTCGATTAGCACTATAGGTATGGAAAAATTAAAATACTACATTCAAATGTCATATAAAATTAGAGGAAAGGAGTATATAAGTTTTTAGTCAAAGAGTTGGTAATTTGTATAATTTTATTTAAAATGATAATGTTCGATATTAGAACATTGAGTCAACCTTCTTAAGAGGAAGTACAATCTGGGTTCGTTAGAGTACTTCAGATGAGTTGCATCCTATATTTTCGATGATATCTTCCATTTCTGGTATTTTAAACGATCATGTAAAGAAAAAACAGAACACATTCTTGAATTGTCAAATGACCAAGAAAGGTTCTGTATTGAGTGTTCACTTTTACCAATAGGGTCTACCCTTGGGATGATGGTGTTTCACTTTTAAATTCCCTGAGAATTGCGACCTTTTGCCCCCACCCAACACACCTTAGGACATTTTAGATCAGTGTATGTAGAATTTACCTGTCCCTATTGGTAGCAACATACGTTTTACGGTTAGAAATTTGACTATCCAATGTTATAGTTTCTTATTTGCCATCAGGGCATGTGATATTTTGAAACTTCCGTTACTTCAATCCACTATAAAAAAACTACATGTATTAACATGGCTTGTAGAGCGCACACATTCATTTGCTAATAGCGACATAAGTATCTGAAAAGGAGAGAATTATGAGTACAATTACTTCCCTAATGTTTCATCCAACTTATTGACCTTCACTAGATTTTACAACTTGGATGGTGGATGTACTTCATAGTACATACGGATTGTTTCGTTAGTTTTCACATGTTTCATTTGATGTATTATAAATGTTCTGCATAACAGAAAAACAAGACTTATTCTAGAATTGTCTGATGAAGCAGAGAAAGGTTGCTGATTTTTTTTGTCAACTAGGGGTCTTCCCTTGGGGACAATGGTCTTTCACGTGATCTCTCTGAGAATTGCAATGATTTGCGACGATGCACCAGTTTGCCATTTTGTCATTGCAAGGCAAATTTTTGGCTAGAAAACATTGAGTGATAATGTGTTATCTGAAATTGATCATTGGTGCATTGCATCAACCTGCTTAAGGAAACCACATGTAGTAAAATGACTTGGAGAGCATATGCAATTTTATTGCTTTCGGTTTCTAACGAGGAAAGTTCTTTCTGTTATTTCAGCTTTCCCTTTACATACTAGTGGCTGGTCTTCTCTGCATATATATCAACTATGATTGTGACAGGCAGAGGCAAGAGTTCCGGAGAACAAATGGAAAATGCACTGTCTGGGGAAAGACTCCATCTAAGGTCAAATGATACCATCTGTGAATTTATTTTTCGAACTCTCTTACCCTTATTTGATGATTTTTGACTTGGTTCCTTCACTCAATGCAGATAGTCGCCGCATACACTACTACCTCTGGTGAGAAAAAGACCAGCCTTCTGCTTACATCAGGATGGTCAGTTCCTTTCTTTGTTCTCCTGCTGACGTTTTACTTCTGCAATTTAGACACTACAACAGTTTTTTTGGGGGGAGGTAATAATTGTATCAAATTCAGCACTAAGAAAGTGCTGCAGAAGTATATCCATCAGTAGTCAAATCCAGCAGTTAAGAATGTATTCTAATCCTAGTCTTGTAGGGATTCTATAAGATCTAAAACTGTTCATCATCTTTCATTATTCTTTGCACCAAAAAACAAAATAACAAACTACAGATCATTTTGATCTTTTTGGATGGAACTTGGTTTGCCTTCAAAACATCTTTTCCTTCCTCTCCCAATTGTCCACCAAACGCAAGCAAGGATGGCATTTCACCATTTTGTTTGGCTTTATTCGTGCCTGATTTATTCCAGCTACTTAGTAGATCATTGTGATTGCTAGGCATCATCCATTGAAGTCCCACTATGTTTAGGAATAAATGCCATAGCTGATTAGTCATTTGACAGTGCAAAAATAGATAGTAATAGTTTCTGACCTTTCTCCACACAAAAAACATTTTGTACAAAAGTATAATGCCCCTCTTCTGTTAAGTTCTCTTGAGTTTGACTTGCTTCCATAGTCATCAAGTCAGTCACCATGTGAAACATGCAACTTTGTATGGAGTTTTTTTCTCCATATCTTCTTCCACGGCCAGCACCTGTTCCGTTGAGCATTAATCATCAGTCTTGTAGCATGAGTAGACCGTAAAGGAAGCAATGCTTGTGGCATCCATATTGCTCTTTCTTCATAACTGGACAGTTCTGGAGCATGCTCTAATGCATCAATCAATCAACTATTCTAGTTAGTTCTCAGTCATTTAGCTTACTCCTAAATTGTGTACTGGATTGTAAAACTACGAAATTGTATTGTTATTCTCCTATATTACCAGTCTCATTCTTATAGAGGCTGTACTTGATTGCATTAACAAGGAATTCTGAATAAATACCTTCTATATTTCTAAGAAAAGCATCTAGAATTTATTCTACTTTTCTTATATCCCGTTTTCTAACGCCAAACAAATTCATATATTGATGTATAATACATGTCAATTATTTTGCTTATAGCGGCTTGAGACATCATACAATTTACATAATATGTTTAAACCATTTTGCAGGTGGGGCTTAGCTCGCCATTTCCACTATGTTCCAGAAATATTAGCGGCATTTTTCTGGAGTGTACCAGCTCTTTTCAACCACGTAAGCGTTCATTTACATCATTACTCTGTATTTTTCTTCTTTCCGTATTAGAGAGAATTCCATAATCAATTTTATCTTTCTTGAATTTTGCATTTTGTTCTTGACATTGCTGAAATCTAACATCCTGTCCCCCTTCTTTACTTTTTCTTGTACTTGCAGTTCATTCCCTACTTCTACGTCATCTTTCTAATAATCCTCCTTCTCGATCGAGCTAAAAGGGACGATGACCGATGCAAGGCAAAGTAAGAAAGCACACACCCTCATTTTTACCTGGATTTTTCATATGGTTCTCCACTCCTCACTAATAAACTCGATCAAATTGATTAGTAATAGTCATACATGTCTTGCTGGTTGTGTTGTTAACAAGACTTGAGAACTTATCGATTTCTTTGCTCATGGACAGAATAAACTTATGATATCCTCAAAATAATTATCCTGGCATTCCGCCACCCCCATGGCATAATAGATCCCTAGAGGTGGCACCTGAGGGTGTGACCTAGACGTCAATGAAATGATTGACAATCATGGGATTAGGGGTTCAAATCCCAATCGAAGACAAAAACTTAGGTGATTTTTACCCCATTTGCCTAGACCTTAACAGGCAGAGTAGTCAGTATATGTGTTGGTAGGAGTTAACACGTAGCAGGTAGAGTGTAGCTGAAATGGACGAAAGCTGGCCTAGACACCACTGTTTTTTAGAAAAAACTAGTTGAGTAGCCGAAGGTCGTCTTGATCTGTCCCTAAAGATCGTTACGAAGATATTATATATACATTTTATCAGTAATTTTTGGTACATTAAACTCTTCCAAGGGTGAAATTTAACCAAATTTTGTGGCTTTGCAGGTATGGCAAGTACTGGAAATTGTATTGTGAAAAGGTTCCTTACAGAGTTATCCCAGGAATTTACTAGTGATTTTTGGACTTCTAAGAATGTTTTACTATAAAGTTTGATGTATTTTGTAGCCTCTTCATGTTGTTGTTTGTATGTACACTTATTAGTTCCAACAGTTTTGAGAAACTTGTTTTTATATAAAAATAGTGAAGACGCGAGTTGAGCACCATGAGGTCTCAGATTCAATTCTCAGCACACTAAAACACTCGGTAACTTCTCTTCGTCCAATCTGCTCTTAACCTTACTGGACAGAGTTACTTGATACTTGTCACTGGTGGGAGGTGATAAGTATTTTGTGGAATTAATTGAGGTGTGTCTAAGTTGGCTCGGACACTATGGTTATCGATAAATAAATAAATAAAGAGTTTATACTTTTCCACGCAACTTTGAAAATCCTTTTCTTAAAAGTTCTATAAAATCTATGACTAAACGCAAGCTTGGATACCTTTTTCGTTGATGGTAAGTGAAAATTAGCCATAATTTAATAAAAATAAGATAAAGCTAATTTCTATAGCAAGTAATTTTCAAAAAAATTCAAATTTAATTAAAGTAAGTATTTTTAAGGACGGAAATTCAGTAGCAAATGTTCTAGCTATATATATATATATATATATATATTATTTTTATTTTAGAAAAATTGAACTCCAACCACTTTAAGGTGGCTTTTATGGTAATTAAAAAAAGAAAATAATTAAAAAAAAAAAACAAAAAGGAATTAACTTAATTTTGTTTCATATACTTTTGTCTAATAAATGATCTGAACAACTTTTTTTAATTTTTCGTTACACAATTCTTTGAATTTTCCTATGAGTAAATTAAGTAATTTAGTTAAATAACCCTCTTAATTAATGTACGTTATTAAATGGTTTTCTAAATTCAAAATCTAAAATATCACATTATGTATGGGAGGGCGTAGTGATAAATTAACTAAAGATTTTTTTTATTCGAAGGGAAACTTTTTTAGTGTTTGGAGGAACCGTAGAAGGAGAATGTTTTCCATGAAAAATGATTTCTTAGAAATTCTTTTTTTCGAAAGTAAAAATGTTTCACACTTGTGTTCTAATGTCTGATAAGTAGAAAGTTATCTGAAAAATGCTATGACGCGGGCGGTAATAGAAGTGGAAATTCACGAGTGGGGGTTGAAGGTATTGGGAGGACGGAATGAGACAATAAACTTGGAGTACCATTCATCAAACCTAACTTCCCTTAGCTAATTCTGTTAGGACGTTATTTTTCTCATTTTAAGGAACTTGTTTTCCTAGAGATAAAATGTTTCCCAAACATATTAACCAAACAAACATAGGAAAATTGAAAAATATTGTTTGATAAATATTTTTCAATTTTCTCATGTTTGATTGATTACATATTGTGGAAAATATTTTTTCTAGGAAAACAAACTCCTTAAATATGAGGAAAATAAATTCCGTAACGAAAAAAGAAAACACAAGTTTTATAAACGGCATTTCAAAATCATTCTCCTCCCAACCCACCCTATATTCTCACTCCCACCCTTTATCATCCACCCACCCCCACCCCTAAGCCCAACTCCCTACCACATTTCGCCTACATAATGTATTGCCAGATTACATATAAGTATTCACTTTCTTTTCGTGAAGTATTTACTATATTTTGAAAGAATTTAATGTTTAGCCCTGATAAGAGATTTGAACTTCTTTCACATTTTTCAAGAAACCCATGACTTAATTATTTTTCAATCCAACACTTTATCATCATCCAACTGCTAATCCCACAAATTCATTTGATTATACTATTATATTCTTCAATATCAACTTCTAGCAATAAATTATATAAATAGACATAATAAATAAATAAAATTAAGAGAGACAAATACAAATTAACCCACAATTTTCTATGTATTAATATTCTCCATATATAACTCGAAAATAAAGGGGATACAATGTTGGCATATTATTTATACATATTGTATCATCAAAAGAAAGAAAACAATAAAACATTATTATGAAAGCATTTAAGACTTTATTGTTACGAAGATCTATAAAAAACAATCTTTTATAACGATAGAAATAAGGTCTTACCTCTTATCTCTCGAATCCTTAGATTTTACTGATATGTTATTGAATATCTAATCAAGAGATAAAAGATTATCACATGCGTAGATAATAAAAGAAAATAGAGAATGCGATTGAGAGGTGAAAAATAAGGAACAAAAGAAGGATTTTTATAGTTAGTTTGAGGTGTTTTTACAGGACAATATTGGAAAATCTTTTAAATAACATTCCATATATACTGATTTATAATAATTTTAATGAATTCAAAATTAATAAGAACCTACCAATTTTCTTAGAACCTACCAAAACATAATCTTAGGTAAGTAGATTATTATTAATAATTAATCTTTTCTCCACTTAATGTTTAAATACCTTAAAACAATATTTTCACCTCCATATACATTAATATGTTAACGACTCAATTTCATACCTTGTGGTCTATAATATTAATTTTGGTAGTTTAAATTATTTCCGTTCCCCATTTTAATTATAACCTAATTATTTTATTAGTTTCATTCGATTGAATTATATAATATCTTATGTTTTACAAAAAATGTTGTATGAGATTGTGCCAATAGAAATATTACCTATTTTCACACACATACGCACGTATAAAACCCTTAGGGGTCGTTTGGTAGAAAAATAAATAATGCAAAAGATTAATAATGCAAAAGATTAGTAGTGTTGAGATTAGTAATGTAGGGTATATTTATTTTTCCAAGTGTTTGCTTCATTGTTTCCCACCCCATCTTGTGTTTGAATTAAAACTCTACAAATAAATTTTTTACGGTTATACCAATTCTCTATTTTATGTAATCGGATCAAGGTAGATAATTGCCGGACAATATTATTTTTCTATATATGACCTTTTAACTAGCTAGTAGAAGAACAATTTTGTTGTCATGTTTGCTATTTTCTCACTTGAATTGTGTGAGGGTACATAATTGTCATCTTGATAAACTAATCACTTAAAAAAAATGTTAAATTTCAATTTAAAATAGATAGACCATCTACTGTAAAACCGAAAAGACGGTAAACAATAGTAAATCAAATAAATTATTATCTACATTTACACATAAAAATTATAAGTTGTTGTTTTAATATGTATACAATTTATAAATTGTTCAAAATACAAATAGTTAGAAACCATATATAAATCAACAAATAATATATTCAATTATGATCACAAACATCATGAAGTAATATGTTTGTCTTTTTCAATTAGTAAATATTAAATAACTCACATTTTAAATGTTGTATTGATATGCATGGCATTTACTTATCTCATAACAAATAACTCTCTCTAAATAATACATGAGTCCTACTGTAATGTCCCATTTCTTGTGAATTTGCTTTAATTGTGAATTGATCATTTTGTCCTTCTCCTTAGTGTTTCTATGCTTGGTTTAATTTGTGTTTTGAAAATGGTTGGTGTGGTTCATCATGCGATTGAGTGTATTTTTGGTGATTTGACCTTTCTTGAGTTGAGAATTCATGATAGGGTTGACTTTGATCAACATTTTGTCCGAGCGTCGAATGGGGGTTCTGTTAGTTCCATCATGTCTGGAACATCGAGTTTGAACTAGTGAGGTGATTGGTAAGACTTTTGAGGCCTTAGGTTGGTATTTGGATGTTTGGGTAAGAAGTTGAGTGTTTAGGCTTAAGAATTGTCTGGGAGGGTAATTTCGTCAACTGAATCTTTTTGGAAATTCGACGATTTCATTAAGTCCGGATTGTCGAACTTAGTGGGTAGCATGTCCAATTTATTTTTATTGGATTTTTTGAACTAATCTCGAGGGTCCATTCGATGATTTGAAGGTTGTTTTTCTAGTATTTACTGATCTCGCAACCACGAAGGGATCTTCCTTTTCGCGAGGGTTGCGTTTGCGAAGGCTGGTTAGCTTTCGCGAAAGGTTAAGTGGGCAAACCTTCGTGAAAGCGAAGGCTTGTTTGCGTTTGGGAAACTTGTTTTTTCATAAAAATATTTAAGACTTGAGTTGAGCACCATGAGCTCTCAGGTTCAATTTCCATCACATAGAAAAACTCGGTGACTTTTTCTCATATGCTTTAACCTTAGTTGAACAAAGTTACCTTATACTTTTTGTTGGTGGGAGATACATGTATCTCGTGAATCTAATCGAGGTGTGTCCTGGCCCGGCCACCACAATTATCAAAACATAAATAAATTTGAGAGTTTATACAATTTTCTTTATATTGTATTCTCGAGGCAATTTTTTTTTTAATCTTTTTTAAAAAAATTCTTCAACTATAAAAAATAAAAAGGTCGTTCAAACTTAAATTATGCTTCTTCATTTATTCAAACAAATAAGTTTTCTAAATATTTTTTATAGTAATACTGAACTGACTCATACATCTTCTAATACATATATAAATGTTCTACTCTTGAAGCTCATGGTACCACCTTTCATAGCACAGTATTATCTTTTTGTTACGTAGGTATACTTTTTTTTTTCAAATAAACTTTTAATTGAGATCACAAATTCTCTTTTAATAATTACAACAATAATAACCTTTCTTATAGATTTGCAAGAAAAATAATCGATGGATATTATGTTGATTCTATTTTAAAGTTTATTAATTTTTTATTAGAAAAAAAATTATCAAAACATCTATGCAATTTATTCCTGTGATTTTTTACACTTTTTTTAGTAGTGTACATAGATAGAAAAAGAAAATTTATTTAACTTCCGTTTATTATAGATTTTGATTATTTTTTTTTAGTTTTAAAAAATGAAAATGTCATTTGTACATGAAATTTGATAAGTTTTTTGAAAAATAATAATTCAAGTTTCAAAAATTGGTTTGAATAACTTTTGGGGTGAAAATTTTCTTCTACTCATGAAACATCAACTTCTTTTTTAAAAAATAAAATACATGTTTAAATATAATTTTAATTTTTCAAAAACTATTTTTAATACAACTTTATACTTTTTTTTAATTTTTTTTTAATAAAATTTATAGTCAAACAGTAGCTTAATTACCTTTTCCTTCTTGTCTTTTAGGAGACTAAAGTATGATGACAATGCATTGCATGCTTATCTTAGGAAATATTTTAGATAAATAAAATCAGAAGTCAATTTTATATACTTCAGCAGTTGAATGGGATTATTCATATGTATATGATGCAACATAAAATAAATTGTTTGAATAAATAAATAAAATATTATATAAGCAAGTAGTTCTTCACAAGTTTTGGTATATACAATTTGTTAAATAATACTACCTCACTTGCTTATAGTATTTTAAGTATTACACTTGTGTATATATAAGTTATATAAAGGAATTAACTTATTTTTGTTTTCAAATATACTTTTGTTTAATAAATGATCTGAACAATTTTTTTATAATTTTTGTTGAATACTTATTTGAATTTTCCAATGTTGGTATATCATTTATACATACCATTAAAAGAAGAAAAGAATAAAACATTATAATTAAAGCATTTTGGTCTCTATTGAACCGAAAACCTATCAGAAACAATATCCTATAAAAAATATCCTATAAAGTAGGGAAAAAGGCATGTAGGAGGGCTCTATTGAACCGAAAGCCTATCAGAAACAATCTCCTGTAAAAATGTCCTATAAAGTAGAAAAAAAACATGTAGGGCTCTACTGACCCGAAGATCTATCAGAAACAACCTCCTATAAAGATAGGAAAAAAATGTTTGTATACGTTTTACCTTCTCCGATCCCCATTTATAAAATTATACTGGTATATGTCGTTGGACAGTACTATTGCCCGGGATATCTAGTCAAGAGATAAACTTGTATACATGGAGAATCACTCCAAACATTTGAATGTGTCTTCAAGATCTCCATAGCTTTTTTCTTCAAATACTCACCACAACTTGCTTGAATCACCATACAAAGCTTTGACACAACTCCAACTCTCAACATTTCCATCAACACTTCTTTTGTGGCTGAACACCTTGAAATTGATCCAAAAATTTGAATTGCACAATCATCTGTGGATGAAGAAACCCTAAGTGTCCTTTTAGCCACAACACTAAGTCCACCAGCATGTTTCAAGAATTCAGCCCTACCATCAGCCAAAGTACACAAATGTGCTAGTACACAAAGTACCAACTCTGAAACCCTCTTTTCAGTGTTGCCTAATTCGAGCTCTATGAGCTCGAATATAGCTCCTGATTCGATGATCTTATGCTTGTTTCTTCCCCATGGACAAGCATTTATTAGCACTTGTAACGCGCCTTTTGTTGCTTGTTGAGAGATATGATGTTCACTTTCTTTTCGTAAAGTATTCACTATATCTTGAAAGAATTCAGGGTTTAACCCTGATAGAAGATTTGAACTCGAGACTTCTATTACATTTTTCAAGACCATCATTGCTTGAGTCTTGATAACAACTTGAGTTTTGGTCATGTCACTCTTCAAGATCCATGAAATAGCTTCAATTAGATCGCGATTTTCCTTGACAAGTTGAATGTTTTCAATTGTTGAGCTCCAAACGAGGTGGAAAATTCTTAAAGCTTCTTCAAGACCATTGATTAGTTTTCTTTCTTTATAACTTTTTACTATAAAGGAAACCATAGCCTTAATTGCACCAACTTCCTCCAAACTCTTCTTGTTCTTCTCATTGTTCTCAATCACCAAAACATCAATTTTCCTCAATGCTTCAACACAAAGCTTATCATTATTCACCTGAAGTTTAAGTTATATACACTGTCAGTATAAAGAATTTCTACATGACCATTTTAATTATATTTCACATGTTATACTAGATTGTTTAATCTATATTTAGGTTATCACATCATATGTAATTATATACTTGTTGTATATAGCTTAGCTATAACTATCTTTTAGATGACTTGATTGGGAAAAAAAATATTTCAAAAATAAATAAATTAAAAAAATACTATATATCATATCAGTGCATAAAATTTAAACTCATTTACCTGACGAACAAGTCGGAGAATGTGAGATTTGTTCAAAGGATATTTAGGGGTTGGAATTGTATCGATTCCCTTACTTGCATTAGCAATACACCAAGCTTGAATAATTCGTCTTAACATATGATTTGGTGTCAACAACTCGATGTCTCTAGGCAAATTTTGTTTTGTTACCGGACATGTTGTTGTCATGGCCTCTTCCTCCTTTGTTAACAACCACATCTCGATGCTTTCTCGATCATATGTTATTCCGGTCATCGTTGTCACCGGATCTTTCATAATCATAAGTGATATAGGACATAAAAAATATTGAGGTATCTCTACTTCATCCATACTTTTTTTTTTTTTGCAAATAAAAAAACAAGAACCTAAGTTTGTTATGAGGAAGAATATGAGTATTTATATAAATGAAAGTGGTAAAATATAGCGGCTAATATATATGTGAAATTTGAATGGAGAATACAGAATAGGAAGAATAATAAAGACTCATTATAAAGTCAAAGCAAACCATATTGTTATTTTATTATGATTAGAAATGTTCCTTATTTGGTTGGTTTATTGGTCAAAGTTTGAATTAGGTGGGTCCACTTATGAGTAAGCAATTGAGAAATATAAAATATTTTTTTATTTTTTGGTATGTTGACTTTTTTAATATTTGCCTTATGGAAGGGTAAAATAATTATATAATGATATAAAGGGTAAAATAATTATTATATTAATTTAGACTCTATGTATTATGTGTTTATACTGTCTATAAATAATGTGGTAAAATTATGATGATGAATTAAATGAAATAGTAAAAGTATTTGGTCGAACAAAAAAATGTTTATAAATGGAAAAATTATAATCTTGACCTTGACCAAACATTCTCTATGTGTTGTAACTTTTATTTATTTATTTATAATTCTAGTTTTTATTTTAAACATTACCTATAATTGATTAACTTTTAAATGTAATATACTATATAAATATGTTTTTAAATTTTGATTTTATTGACGTTTATATCCTTTAAATTTTTATTTTATTAATTCTAGTTTTTATTTTAAACATTAACTATAATAGGTTAACTTTTAAATATAATACATTATATAAATATGTTTTTTAATTTTGATTTAATTGACGTTTATATCCTTTAAATTTTTATTTTTATTTTATTTTATTTTATTTTAGGTCACATTCAAGATGGAGGTTAAACATGACCTCTACATGGTATATATAGTATTAAAATAAACCAATAACAAAACACATGTACAAACGATATTAAATGCTTTCTTTTTCGAAAGTTTCAAGATTAGACAAGATCAATATTTTATAAAAATATAATTAACTTCTAATTAAGTCATAATTTTCTCAAAATATAAATGTTAAAAGATTATAAATGAAGTTTTCCCTCTTTTCAATAAACAATAACCAAATTAAATTTATATTAGTAGACACTTAAATTTGTATAATTTTCTTTCTAAAAAATAGAAATAGTCAATGAATAATCCATTAATTAATAAGAGGATAGTTTTGGAGAAAAACTAATTAATACATCTTTGAATTTTGAAAAATTCATTCATTTTAAACCATATGAAAAATTTAGAAATTCATTAATATTAAAATTTGAAAACATCAAACAAGTGATTTTTGATTGATGTTAATGTTATAATTGTTCAAATATAAATATGATTAACTTATTTTTGTTCTTAAACATATAGCATATTTATTGATTAAAAAATAAGGACAAATTAGTAATGGATTTTTTTAGTATTTTTCTTTTCTTAATTGATTGTCTAATATAGATACTTCTATCTTTTTAGTACCTTACTATTTGTTACAACATCGTAATAAAGGAGTTCAAAATCTGAAAACCTAAACACACGAACTTATTGAAGGGAATTTAATATTTACTATATAGATATAAATAATTTAATCATATATAAATAATAATATTTTTCGCCGGAAAGGATTCGGATGAACCCTTAACAAAAGACTGGCTCCGACCCTGATAAATAGTGTTATTGTTTTCTTTGAATCAATGGTCTATTGGCCGAAACAATCACTTTTTCTGACAGATAAAAAACAAGATTTTTGTACATCCTACTCTATACTATCATATTTAAATTTCACGTATAAAATTATACTTGATATATTATTATCGATCGACAAAAAAAGAGAGCATGATAATCAATATGAAACTACAACTAATTTGTGTTTTTTTTCTACTCCCTTCTGGATGTTTTAAGTGTTTTATTCAAATGGTTAATTATAACTTGTGATACACGAAAAGATACCCACTGAGTTTATACATGCAATGGGCAATATTAGTGTTCTCTTTTTTTCCATTAAAACATGAAAAAGTTTTTGTCAAAAAAAGGGAAAAAGAAAAATGAGGGGTTTTACTTTATGGTTTTAATTCATTTTGGCCACATTATATGAATTACTTTCTTTATAAGTTTCATTTGATGAATTATAAAACATTGGTTGGCTGTTTGAATTACACACTTTATCGTGATAAATATTAAAGTATATTTGTACGAAAAAAATATTTTTAAAAATAAAATAAAAGTGTTTTTTTTTTCTATCGACATATCCCTAATATAGTAATAGAAAGGGTTGTAATTTATAAGATACCTAATTTAGAATAGAAGAAATAATATTATTAATTTTCATATAGCTTTTAGATATGTCCTATATGTTATTTATAGATATTTAAAAAAAATAGATACTTGAAATTTATAATCAAATAATTTGAAATATTTTATACTTCGAATTCTTCCGTATAAATTAGAACAGAGAGAGTAATACTTGTACACAAACAAAATTTTCTAATGGATGTTTTCTTGATTTGCCATCTTTTCATGATTCTCTTAAAATTCTATATAAATTTATTTCCAATAAACAATATCCTATACAATTTTGTAAGTGAAATTTGCTTTAACTTTTATATTTATGAGTTGTCGAGATGGTTTTTAATAGATTTCTGACTCAAAAGATACGTTTATTTGCAAGAATAATATCACAATACAATAGAAAAATACAACGCGAATGAAGTAATAACAAGTAGTAATGCACACCGAAGAATAAGATACTATATACGCCTGCTAAGTGTCACATACCTCTGACACACACACGCAAATCTAAAATTTGAAAACTCCGAGTACATCAATATCAAGCTAAACAAAAGGTTTAGTTGTACAAAATACACTTTTAAGCTTTTTGTGGGGGCATTATTAATTATATTTATTTTTTGTCAGTTTCTTTAAATAAATATACATATATATACACATGATTATTTTCGAGGTTAACAAAGTGCACGTACACCCCCACAAATACATGTGGATTCACCTTTGCTCGCACATTTTAATGTGATAATACTCAATTAATTACTAGTCTTATATCTTAATTTTTGATCTCTTAAATTTTTCAATATCAAATTATAACTTTAATAATAGAACGGAAAAAAAAATTATAAATTACACTATTGAATTTAATAGATAAAAGACATGAAAGTGAACTAATAATGCAAGTATTGTAAATTTTATCAAAATTCTATCCTAAAAAAAATTACATTATTGAAAAGTCTTTACACGTTTTTGCACAAAACTAAATTAAGTTAGACTATAATATTGAATATATACATTTGAAAATTGTGACATCAATAATAAAGTTTTTAAGTCAAGCAATAAATGTATAGCTATTATTTATTTTTTGACTTGACACATTCTAGATCATTTGAACATCATTAGAGAGGCACATCCCACTTTAATTAGTTATGCACCATAGACTAATTAAAGATTAATTGATTATAAAATATTTTATTATAAAATTATTGTAAATTTTCTGTCACTTTACCTAAAAGAAGTAGATCTAAAATCTTAGTTACTTTGAATAATCTGAAAGGCATTTTTTTTTTCACAAAACAAAGATACCTAGTATGTTTGTATTAGTAGAATCTGAGGAGCATAAAGCGTACGTTAAAATTATTTTTATACTTATAATTAAAAATATTGTCTTGATGTATTTTCGACTTAAAAATAAATTTTCAACAAAAAAAGTTTCCGAAAAAAAGTAAGCAAGAGTAAAATGAAAAAAATTATGATTTAAAAAAATATCAAGAACAGAAGATACTAACGTAAAAATAATAAAGATAATTAATGAAAGTAAAAATAAAATAAAAAAGATAATTAATTTATTTGGTAAGTTAAATATATGACATATCTTGTCTCATCAGTATTTTCATATTCTTTCTTGATCTATTTCTACTTCTCCTTAAACCTATCACTGTGATTAATCTCTCGTACCTACTCACGAGAGAATTTATGCTCCTTCTTTTTTCATGCCTCAATTATTTCAATCTCGTTTTATACCTCTTGTTCACGCGAAAATACTACTTTCACCTTATCTGGTATATCTTTAGTTCAAATATTGTCTCTCCGAGTCTACCTACACATACATCAATTTAAACATCCTCATTTTTACTACCTTCATATTCTGAATATGTAAGAGTTGTTATTAATTAACGCTCAATTTCATATATGGCATACTCAGTCCAATAATCACCTTGTAGGACTCACTTTTTAAGTTTTGGTGACATGTTTGAGAGCTTCTATTTCATTCCAATACGATATGTGACATTCACGTCATGAAACTTTTCTCTTGAGGATGACTTTTACATTAATTCTTACTTCCGTATTCACTTCTTATGATGTGTCACTAAATTTGTACTCTAAGTACGTACTTTGTTTTCAACCTGTCCAACTTGAAAGCTAGCTAGCGTTTTAGACTTTAAGGTCTTTCTCCGGACCTTCAATTTATTGTTAACTTTGCCAAATGCGTCTTGTCGATTAATATTAAGTCATTTACAAATAGAATACACCATGTCAGCCTTGAATATATCACATTGATTCATACATTATTATATTAGGGCAAATAAAAATGAGATAATAGTTGATCAAGCTTGATGCTACCCCATTACAAGTGAAAAGTGTTTTCATGATGTGCCTTAGTGACTCGATGTCTCTATAATTATTGTAATTTTAAATATTCCCAATTTATTTTTGTACAACAGAATCATAATACTCCACCTCAATTATTTCGATATTTAAAAAGATATGAGCTAAATATTTGGAAAGAAAATGTGTCTATTATTTTTTAAAAATTATTATTAAACTTCACATTCTAATCTCTTTTCTTTTTTTTATAGTTTCAATATAAATTATTTACAAACTAAACCAACTTTTAATATATATATATTTGCACATGCCAAAAAGTTAAAACTATTTTTTAAATAACTATACGAGTTCCACAATCAAGAAATGTCTTAGTAGACCACATAGAACGGCATTGTGTTGTCATCTATAAGAAGTAATGGTTGGCATGAGAAAGTTTTATTTATTTATTTATTTAACGTTTGATATCTGTATAAGAGTTCGACTAAATTTGAATTTTATCAAAAATTAACTATAAGAAAATATTTACAATTAGAATTTTATTTTACTTTATTCCCATTCATTTTTATTTTTTTTTACCTTCTCTTTTTAATTTTTGTTTGAGAAAAATGAGAAAGTGTCAACTTTGTGAAACATATGTGCTAACAACTAACATTTTAAGAAATAAAATATTTTCAAAAAGGACTTACATTTCTTAGATCTTTACCATGGAGTTTTACGTAATTGTACTATGTGATAATATACTTTCAACAAAATAAGTATATGTATATGCAATATATCGATATTGTATAAATGTATATGATGTATAATTATTTATTAAAGATGTATATATACATCAATATATATTGTTTATGCCAATATTTACGTATACATTAATTTTTAAACGTTTAGACATTTATATAATTAACATAATTTAAAATTAGAGTATATGCATTTTTTGTATTAACAGAACAACTATAATATGTAGTTCATCATGAAGTAGTTTGAAGCACAAAGCATTTCATGTTAATATGATTCGAGGGAGAACTCCATTCCAAGAGATGTGATATAGAGAATTTATTTTAGTTTAAGCATTAGTGATTGCGTTTACGACTCGTAATCTATAATATCACAAAAATATTTTTAGGGAAAATTGTATATAATAGCAAACTAATAACCTAAAATAAATGGAGTAGCTAGAGTTTGATTTAATTGTGCTCCATAGCAAACGTTTGCAAAAAATTGTCAGGCGCCTCTCTCCTAAATATCTCGCTCGCCACTCTCCTCGAATCTCTCGCTCGCTTCCTCACTTTTTATACAAATAAAAGTGTAAAAAAATGTTTCTAATTGTATAAAGCAGAGAAAATTGTATAAATACCTATATTTTTGTTTCCCTCTCTCCCCTCTTCCAGATCTCGCTCTCCACTCTCCCAAATTTCGCTCGCTATCCTCGCCTTTCTTAGTTATATAAACAGAAGCGAAATGTATAAATTGTGTTTCTGTTTGTATAAAGCGTGAGGAAATTGTATATACACATGCAAGTACATATATTTTCGTCGTATACACTTATAATTATACAATAAAAATACTTCCCTATCCAGTTTCTTTTGTTTTTCTCTCTTTTCGTTTTATACAATTTTCAAATTGTATCTAATTTCTCTCTTTCTCGTTTTATACAATTCGATTCAATTGTATATTCCTTGTCAAGTCTCTTTTGTCTTTCTCTCTTTCTCATTTTATACAAATTCAAATTGTATATAATCGTTCTATACACTTACAATAATATAATACGTTTTATACACTTCGTTTTTATACAATTCTCTGCCCAAGTGTCTTTCTCTTTCTTATTTTGTATACTTCGTTTTATACAATTTGCTTCAACTGTATATGCATCGCGAATTATATAGTTCCTATGTTTGCTATGGAGCACAATTATGCAAACTTTGCTATAACATACAAATATGATTTTTTTATTTGCTATGTGAAAGTTTCCCAAATTTTTTTTACCATATTCCAATTATACAATGTCCCGTTATTATCTAGAATTTATGCGAACGGAATTGCAGGGTTTCATAGTTTGGGTTTTTCTCTTTTATTTTGTATTGGGCCAAGCCCACTAATACTTGTTAAAAAATTATAGAAATTATAAGCAACTTTCACACTTAACAAACATAAAAATCATATTTTTATGTCAATTGCGCTCCATAAAATTTTTTATATTTGCTATGAACTTTTTGTTTGTATAATTCGCTAGAAACATCCAATTTTATATAAATTGTTTAGTCTTGTATAAGTTTATTTATACATTGTAATTTGTATAATAAGATTTGCATTTGTATAATTATAAGTGTATAGGACGAAAATATATGTATTTGTATTTGCATATACTCTTTTCTCTCGCTTTATATAAGCACAAACACATTTTATTCATTTTATATCGAAATGTATAAAGTAGCTAACTGTATACCGAATCAGATGGCAAAAAAATGGATATTTGCTGCGAATTACAATTAAAATAAAATTGTGGCTATTAACATTTAATTTGAATTAATAATTTATTTTTTGATACTTTCCCAAAAATTATCCAATTACACAAATATTCTTACCATATTTGTTAGTACTCTTTATAGTTTTAAATGATTTTTATTTCACTAATTAGTAATTTTTGTAACGACCTGTTTAGTCGTTTTGAGCAGCAGATTTTATTTTTGGAAAAACTGGCTGAGACGATGGATCCCATGACGGACCGTCATGGGCACGACGGACCGTCGAGGGGGTCTCGTTCCAAAACACTTAGAATTCTGAAATTTGGGTACTGAAATCGACTCTCTGAACTTCGCGACGAAATGGCAGGACGACCGTCAAAGGCATGACGGACCGTCACAGGCCCTTCAGTAAATTTCAGTCTCTGAACTCTGTGACGACTCAGCAGGACGGACCGTCGCAGGCACGACGGCCCGTCACAGACTGCGTAATCCCAGGCTGGGTCGGATTTCTGTTAAATGTTTTAAGGGGCGTTTTAGACTATTCCTGCTTATAATTATATAGTTAGTGGTTGAATATTAATAATCCAATTTCTTGAGGGTTAAAGGAGATAACCCTGAATTAATTAATGGGTTGATTCATCATCTTTTATACTTAATTATATGCTAATTAGGGTAAAAGAAAGAGGGTTGAATAAGAAAAATAGAAAGAACAGAGAGAGGGAGAAGAACGATCGAGAGAGAGGAGAAACGAAGAGGAAAACAAAGCTTTGGGGAATTTGCTTGCTCGATCACTAATCTTCGGTGGAGGTAGGTTATGGTTTTTATGCTATTCGTAGTAAACTCTTAATAGCGAATGATATGTATTGGGTAGTGTTGTAAAACCCTTCTATATGCTTAATTGTGTGTTTGCATGATGTGATGATATAATTGTGATGAAATAAGCATGATGAAGCTATTGAATCCTAAATCTTGAAAACCTCTTGTTAATGATGATGCCTTGGTATAAAAGAAGGCTCGATGAACTAAAAGAATGAGGTTAGGGGATCGGGTGTCACGAACCGACACGTAGTATTAAGGGATCGGGTGTCACGAACCGACACGTAGTATTAGGGGATCAGGTGTCATGAACCGACACGTAATATTAGGGGATCGGGTGTCACGAACCGACACGTAGTATTAGGGGATCGGGTGTCACGAACCGACACGTAGTATTAGGGGATCGGGTGTCACAAACCGACACGTAGTATTAGGGGATCGGGTGTCACGAACCGACACGTAGTATTAGGGGGATCGGGTGTCATGAACCGACACATAGTATTAGGGGATCGGAGTGTCACGTTTCGACACAAGAGGAATAAAGAGAGTGAATCATGAATTATGGTAATATACTCAAATTTAATGAATCTTTTTCCCAAATGAGTATGGTATGGAGGCTTGCGTCCTCATGGGTGTACTTGGCGTACTTATTAATGATTATAGTACTTGTTGTTGCTACCTGTTGAGTATTGTAGTTGATTTTATGATATTATCTGATATATATTGTTTTCTATTTTGAGTTGGCCGATGATACCTACTCAGTACCTGTGTTTTGTACTGACCCCTACTTGTATGTTTTCTTTTTATTATTTGTGGAGTGCAGCAAAACGTGCCGTCGTCTTCAACTCAATAGTAACTCTAGCCAGTCTTCACCGCGTCAGTTCTCAGGGTGAGCTATTGTTCCAAGCTCGGACTGGATTCTCTCTCATTCATGTCTTGATGTCCTTGAAGTTCGGACATGGACTATCTCTTGTATTTGTTTTAGTTTCCTAGACATTCTTAGATCTAGTAAATTGAGGATAGATGTTCTTGTGATGATGACTTCCAGATTTTGGGGATAATGTTGAGTTTTAAGTCTTCCGCATTATTTTTATGTTTGAAATGTTGGGGTTTAGATTGGTTGGTTCGCTTACATAGTAGGATAAGTGTGGGTGCCACTCGCGGCTCGTTTTGAGTCGTGACAATTTTACACCAGATTTCAAGTTTAATATACATAATTAGATTTTTTTGTTACTAGATACACTGAAATAGGGAGAGAGTTGAGTAGTATTAACAAGCTGCTCTTTTTGCTCTCAAATTTTAAGGGTGTTTGACTATTTTAATTTTTTGGTAATGCACGCGTTGTTAGGTGAAATCTCTATCTGATGAGTTAGCCAAATAAATGATGTGCCAACGACTACGAATTATTTTGGCACAAAGTTTAAACGTATTATAGATTTTTGAATTTTGTGATTTTAGACTAAAAATATAAGAATATACCAAAATGACATTTTGATAATATGAAAAGTTAAAATTAAAAAGTCACTAAAAAGTTAAGATACATTCTTTTATAAACGAACTAAAAGAAAGTAATACAAATAATTGAAATTGAGGGAGTAAAGTGTGTTCTATTACTCTGTAGGGATTTTCTTTCTCTTTTTTTTTTAGACAATTGTAGGGATGTTATATTAAGGTGAATTCAGTTTGTTTGTGTCATTAACATGTGAATTTGGTTGTCTTCTGCTCAATTAGCCATACAAATTTGTTACTTGATAGTAAAAAAAATTGTTGTGAATTGTCTATGTAATACTTAAAACAATAATAAATTAAAATGATGTCAATGTGACATGCTTATCTCTTTTATTTGATAATAATAGACTATATAAATTGAAGCTTTCAGTTTATATAGTATATTATTGGACATTTTTTCTGATGTTTTAGTAAAAACTATGTAGTATTAGATATTTTAGTTGAAGAAAGTGTTGACTACTGGTGATTTATGTCAGAATAGGGAGAAAATGTAACAACACATTTGATGATATGTAGTATATACGTTTGATTTATGGTTGGTCTTTCTTTACTTTGTTGTAATATATAAAAGTCTCAGATCAGGCACATATTGTACATAACTATCGGTTATTATTACGTCACTATGAATCACTATCTTGATGCAAGACTAAAACGTGATTAATATTGTTTCAAGGCATATATTATGAGGTTATGTTTTTGTCACATGTACATGAATGTTGGGCTCATGCTCAGCACGGGCATGACGAATCTAGTATATATATAAGAGCGATATAGTATATATCCAAGATACATGTGAATCCAATTGAATACAGTTTATCTAGAACAAATTACACCTAATCTTAATCCATGTATCCTGAGATCCATATATTTAGACAACCAAAACTTAGTAAAATTCGTAATATTAAAAATAAACATGTTTCTGACTAATTAACTCCTAAACTATTTCTATAAATTACCCATTATTTATCAGCTTGGTTTGTAGGTTGGGCTAATTTTAGTTTTGGATCCGGATTTGTATATATAAAAAGGGTCCAAATATTTAATATATGAAATGGTCATATTTATTTTTAAATTTTTGTATTTATCCTATGTTATAATTTTGGATCATATATACGCTAACTGTTATTCTCTAAGAAAATAATGTCCTTAAAAATGAAAAAAAACCGTCTTTCTAATAAAAAAAGAAATAAACAAATTTCGTAATTTTCAAATTCATTATCTCCTTCGCATCATCCAACTATCTCCAACATCCATCTCTTGACCATTCATCCTATCATAATGCTTCACTAATTATGTATAAAAGCTTATAAAATCTATATTTTTTTCTTAAACTATACATAAATAAATAAATTATTTATTTTATAAAAATATTTTCTATCATACCAAATACGCTTAATATTAACTTTCATGCGTCCCAGAGAGGAAGAGAGGAACATGGTTTTAGTCTAATTATGATATAGCTAGGAAGGTGCATTGCAAGATCTATAATTAATTAGCACTAATAATATCTTCTGGTTATTTTATAAATTAAATATTTTTAAAAATTTATTAGGTGTAAAATAAACGTATCCTTTATAAACTACAAGTCAAAATTTCTCGTAAATTATGTGAGAAAATTGTTTTTTTTAAACAAACAAATAATTTTTTTTAAAAAAATCTATTTTCATGTTTTAGATACATGTGTTTGCTTTGCTAATCATTTTATTATTATAATTTTTTTTTCTTAATTATTTTAAGTTTTTTTTTTATATTGTTATTCATTGGACAGATCAAACCGTCAATTCATGTCTAGACAAATAATTTTGAAAAAATTAAGAAGATGAATAAACAATAAACTAAAAAACAAGGATGAGACACTATCTAAATCACAATTGTACGACTTTGACCTTTTGAGCTTTGGACTAAACTTAAATCCATGTTACTTCAATTATAGTGGCTTCATATCATATAAGCGGGTTTTTCGTGATATGATTGAAATTTCTTTATTTTAAAATAAAATTTTTGGAATTTAAGCTTTTAAAATAAATAAATTTTAAGAAAAGCAAATGAATTATATAATATGTGATTTAATTTTAATTAACAAATTTTAATATAAATATCAGACATTGAATGAAAAACTAATAAATAAAAAAACTATATATATGAAATTTTAGAATCTCTAGGTGGGCATAAGAATTGCTTTGTTAAAAGAGCTCATTTTATTCAAATGTTTATTTCTTTTAGATGCTAATTAATTAAGCCTAAATCCTCAATGCTCAAACTTCAAACACTACACTTAGGATTAATATTAGTTTAATTTATTTAAATCGAAACATATAATAATTCTGTTGAAACATAACATAATTAAATAATAAAAGGTATCTATGTTCAACTTAATTAACAACTTAAACTTTTAAGCAAAAATAGTCACATAATTTGACATTTGTATATGTTTTTTTAGATGCTATGTTCACTCGTGAGTATGCATGTAGTTAACTAATTACAAGTGTTAATTCATAACTTTTAACTTTTAGATTAGATAGTCATACATCATTATTTAATGTACTTCAAACCATAATAAGTAAATTTAATAACCTAAAAATATACTCTCTCCATCCGGTATTTTTTGTCATGATTTTTATTTTTAGAGTCAAACTATAAAAACTTTGACTAACATTTTAAGATGTATTTTTTCATCATTTAATATGCAAAAAATTGTAATTTATAGTACTTTTCATATAGTTTTAGAATATCTAATTTTTTTTATTTAAAATATCGAATTAATGTGATCTAATTTACCATTGAAAATTAGTCAAATTGACTTTCGATAAGCGCAACATAATAAACATCTCCGGACGAAGAAAGTATATATGAGAGACATATAATTTATTATAACAAGTTAAACTACATTAAAAGTGTAAAACTTTCTTATATTGATCAGTATATATAAGTTAAATCTATAAGTTGAGAAAGGACAAAAACAACAACAAAATATTCTTTATGAAGGATAAGAAGAGAGTAAATGAGGAGGAAGACAAGAAGAATCTCTCCAAACCCTAGAATGTAACCTTAGAATTTCTTTTGCTTTCTCCTTGGTCTTTGAACAACTATCCACTTGTATCACCAAACACAACTTTGACACCACTCCCACTTGCAACATCTCTTGAAGAACCTTACAAGTTGCTGAAAATTTTGAAATGGAACAAAGTATCCTCACTCCTCTATCACTTGCTACTTGAGAAACCCTAAGTATTTTCTTGGAAACAATGGCTATTCCTGCCCCATGGTTCAATAACTCAGCCCGGCCCTCGGCGCAACTACAAAGTTGGTGTAAAATTGTAAGGATTAATTCACAAGATCTTCTTTCTATTGTATCAAGAAGAAGCTCAATTAGGGTTGATATAGCTCCAACTTCAATTGCTTTGATTCTATTTCTACCCCATGGACAAAGTTCCACTAGTAACTTAAGTGAAGCCTTTGTAGCTTGTTGTGAGATTAACTTGTTTTTCAAAAATAAAAATATTTCTTTAAAATATTCTTTTTTTACACCAATTAATTGGCATGGATCAGCCACATTGAATGCTGATTTTAATAGCATTATTGCATAGTCTCGAGATTGACAATTCCCACATTTCAAGAAATACAATAAAGAATCTAAGAAAAGTTCGTCTCCATTGTCTTTGGAGACTAACCTTTTTAGGGTTTCATCTGAGGGATTAAGATGAAAAAGAATATCCAAAGCTTCATCACTTGCCTTAGTAGTGATGTACTCGAGTACAAGTGGTGTTTGGCTATTATCACAACTCAACTCTGAATCTTGAATAAAAGCCACTTCTTTCTTCATTATAATTGAAGCTAAGAAATCTACAACCTCACATGATTCTAAACATTTCTTGTTGCTCTCACTTGCATGAGCAATAGATTTAAGTGACCTCAAGCAAGAAAGTTGCATTTCTTGGGATTGCATGGCTTGTTTAAGGAGTTTCAAAACATATGATTTTGTTACTTGAGGCTTTGGAGAAGGAATCCTCTCAACACCATGTGAAGAATTCATGATGCACCAAGATTGGATCACACGACGAAGCGTGTGGTTTGGGGTGAGATCCATGGTCAACAACTCTTGTTTGGTTATGGGACAAGTTGTGTTCTTGCACTTGAATAACCATTTCTCTATGTTCTCCCTATCATAGGTTATTCCGGTTGATGTTGTAACCGGATCCCTCATTAGTTGCATTGATATTGGACAAAGGAAATAATTAGGAACTTCAACATCTTCCATATTAGTTGGTCGCGATCCCTCCACCCTTTATCAAATATTTCAGATTCGAGTCTGAGAAAAAAGAGTTTTTATACGTTTCTTGGTGGATTTATTCAAGACGAATATGAATTGGTTCCGATGCGATAAATAGATCTGAAGGAGGAATGGACCAAGTTTATGAAGGGGAGGGGGAAATGAAGTAGTGTATTGTGATTGATGTTTTGTTTGGAGAAAATAGGAAAACATATACTTTGTGAATAGGACCACAACTTTTTGGTAAATCTATCTGACACGAATCTTATTAGTTAGGTCAACAAACTTCTGATCATGTCGAAGGGTTAACCTAAAGAAGGATATACCCTAAGGGGAAGGGAAAAGAAAGTAATGTTTTGATGAAAATAAAGTGAAACTTTTCAAGAGATTGAAGATATTGAAATGTTGGATTTGTATGGAAAAAAAAAGAGGAAAATTAGTTCATATATATATATACCACTTGTGAAGAGAAGTAATTAGGGGTGCATGCAAATTTAATAAAAGAAAGTCAACACAAGGAAAATTTAAAAGAGAGAGAAAGTGAATCATGACAAGAAGTAAGGGGCTCTTAATGTGCCTTCTTCAAGATTTTTGGAAAAATTAAATGAATATAATAATTTGTATTATTTTAATGAAAATTACGAATTACTAAAAGGGAACAAAAAAGTGTTCATATTCTAATTAAACGTACATATAGACTTATATACAAATAGTTATTAAAATAAATAAACACCTTTGAGTAAATTTATAAATTAATTAGAGAAAATTCAAAAAAAAAAAATCTTTAAATTCACTAATAGAATATAAAAACAAAACATACATAAATTGCATGAACAAAACATTAGAAATTTAGAATTAATTTAACTTTATCATACTTGAAATCAGGAATGACAAAAGAGGTGAAACGAGATAATTACGGAGTGAATCATTATAAATTTATAAAGATTTTAATCTGTCTAATTTTATTTTGTATCAAATTTTGAAAATATTATTTAAACTTGTCCAACCCATTCCACTCCATTGCCAAACCTACCTAAAAATTCATTAAAATCTTCAAACCATGATATTGAAAATATTGTTTCCTATTTTGTAATTTCTCTTAAATATAAGATGAGATAAAAAAAGAAAATTGTTGAAAAAATACAAAGAGATGACTTATTGGATGGGATGAATTAAATGAGTATGTGTGAGACACATTGGAGAAAGACTTTTGTTGTTGGATTGTGTGTTGGCTGAGGGGTGCTTCTTTATTACCTTTTTAATAAATATAAATGTGTTTGATCGAACATAAAATTTTAAGTAAATAAAAATATAAATTTTAAAAATTTTTGATATAAAATATAATATGTATTTTATTTCGATTTAAGCGTTTTTTAAAAACATATCAGAGTGTTGTCTTGGATTAGTAAAAGAATGAATATTTTTTACTTATGAGACGAATATAGAATCAACGGACGTTGCTTGATCAAAATTTCAAATCCAACAAATCTTTCATAAATTTAAATATAAAATTGAAAAGTTAAAAGTTAAATTATATTCTTTACAAAACAACAAATACATAAAATAATAATTTTTCTATATTACTTTTGATTACTATAAGTCATCTTACTCATCGAGAAATGAGTTGAAATCAATCAATACTTAATAATAAGAGTAAAACAAATATAAACTAAGAAATTATCTTGATTTCTCAAATTGATCAAATTAATTGAATATTTATTTTTATATATAGTAAAAATAAAATTTAATTGAATAAAATATTATTTTTTAATAATAAACTTAAAAGAGATGTCACATAGAGACAACAAATATTAATTTTTATTAGTTGTACGTATTTTCCAATGCATTTATATATCAAGTTAACAACTAATTTCATAGGTATATCCTCAATAAACCAACGTGAAACAACACAAGGTATGGTCCCTCACATTTCCTGGTAGCTGCTAGGGATAAAAAAAAGGTACGGCGGGTTGAGCTTAATTCGTAAAATTTTGATTTGCTTTATCCTGTTTTGCATAATAATATTTTGATTTTTAACTCGCTTCATTTCGTTTCGCATAGACTTGTCCTGCATGATTTTTTATTCTTTTTATCCTAATTTATCTGATATTCTTTCAATTTTGAGAATCAAATAGTTTAAGTTTGATCGAAATTTGCACATGAAATCTTTAATTTTTTTGAAATGAAATTTATATATTTGTAAACTATGTAAAAAGTACTATAAGTTAAAATAATTGATAATTCTAATGTTTAAAAGATATATAAAAAACCTATCAAAGATATACTTGTTTGAATCTCGAAATTTAAAAAATGACGCATAAAATGGGACAGAGGGAGTAATATTTTTCTTTTCAAGTTAAGTTTGATACTAAAAATAAAATTCATGAAAATAAATTAATTTTGTCCTTAACTTTTATTAGTTCAATAGATGACGATTTAAAATTTTATTTTTTAGAGGTCAACTGGGAAACATATAAGAAATTGTCTTATTTTTAATTGAACTATTTCATTTATTATTTTAAGTATTTTAGTAACTATAAACAAATTATCTTAATAAGTAATGCTTTATCACTCTTATAACATGTAAAAAGATAAAATTAAGTTTGAACCCATATAAGATCATGTATACCCTCAACGCACCTCCGCCCCGTCCTACATTAATTTTTAAAATATACACTTTAACCCGTCCCGCACAACCCTAAACCCACCCAACTCTACATAACCTTAAACCCACCTCGCTCCGCATCCGCCTCGTCCCATTATTATCCCTAATAGCTGCTAATTTTTATTGACATGATACATAAACAAAATCAAACCCTTAATTGATAATTTTTCATTTTGAAGTTTAAATGATTTAATAAACTGTGATTTGTTAGGGGACCTGATCTCATAAAAGACTTGAGAGTTTCAAATAAGGTGAAAAGAAAAATTGTAAAGTTACCATTACCCAATGTTGTTGCATTAGATTGTTTGTCCATCTTATTAGGAAATATTTTTATACTTGGCAAGGGATCTGATCGAGTAATCACTTCGATAAGTAATTTTTTTATTTTAAATATACATATATTTAGATGATTTAATTCGTTTTCATTTGTCAGTCGAATACTTCAATTTATAAAATTATCTTTTAAATATTTCAACAATTATATGTTGCATCAACATCAGATATATATTCATGTCTATTTATGAATTATGCCTTCTTTTAGTTCTTTTTTCTTCTTCCTTTTTTGAGCATTTAAGTTATCCATTATAAACACATTTTTTAAACATACAATTTTATCTTGTATGTTTTTCTCTGACTTGCAATTGTCAATTTTCTTTTCATAATACAGACACTATGTACATGTGGTTGGTTATATATTAATGACCTAATTATGTACTACATATATCTTTTAACATGGTGAAGAAATTTAATAGAAAGTATGCTACGTTATAAAAGGGAAAAGACTTAAATATATCATCTTATTTATATTTTATATCATCTATTAAAAGTTTAATTTATTTATGTTATTTTATTTGAGATATTAGGTTCATTCATATCATTATTTATTGACTGAAATGATATAAAAATCTAAATGCAAAAGAAAAATATTTAGTAGCTTCGATCAACTACTATAAACACTACAAGAAAGTATATAATTGACTACAATTTTTAGCAATAATAATAAAATTGTTAGCTAAAATTGATGAATGACAATAACTTAATAAAAGATTCGCTATATCATAATATTTTAACCACAACTATTTTTTTTGTTAGAAAATAGTTAAATGTTGTTGCCATATCATATAATTAAAATGATAGATTTTTAAATTCTAAAAATTTGCGACAACCTTTTAGTTAGCAAATTTGAATAAATAGCAACAATTTAATTTAATTATTGCTATATTATAAAAGAATTAGTCACAATTTTTTTTGTTATTACTAAAGGTTTAATTACGTGTTGCCATATTTGTGGGGCAATATAATAAATTTAAAATACAATTAGAGTTAGCAACAACAAATTGGTATTAATCTTGGCTATATATGTTATGATTTTCCTCTGTTGGGTTCTTTTGCTATTGAGTAGAGAATAAATTGTAAGCAGTATTTAAAGGGTGTTTGGATTGACTAAAAATTGATCAAACTTATTCTTAAGTTAGTATTTTATCTCTTGAAGTATTTGGTAAATATAAAAGCAATTTAAAATAAGTAAAAGATGACTTAAAATAAGTTGGACAGTGTTTAAGTACGTAAAAAATAACTTTAAATAAGTTAAAATAAAAAAATAGGTCTCCCGTACTTTTTATTTTTTAACTTAAAAATCATTTTAATTTGACTTTTTATTTTTGACTTACAAATTTAATTCTTCAATTTCTCTTTGTTATATTTGATGCTTTCTCTAATTATTCAAAGATTTTTTTATGTAGTCTTTTATCAATAGAGATCTTAATTGGGTCTTGAAATCTTTGGGGATGAGCACAATGAGATCTCAAGCAAACTCCCTCCTTTGTCTAGTGGTCAACAAAAGTGAATTGAAAATAATAAGATCTTGGGTTTAAACGCGGATATTTCTTTTTTTGTCTAAATTTTGGGGATATCTACATTGATAAGACGTAAGTCTTAATATGTATTCAACGAATAGTCGATTCTTGACATTAATATCATTAAAATAAATAGATAACTCTTATTTAAATATTATTTGGTAGTATTTCCATTTTTAGATGCTTTGAATTGTTTTTCTTAAATCGAAATAATTAAGTCTATGTACACCCTAGAAAAAATGAAATGAGGCAAGAAATAGCCTGGAAATATACATCTACAACTTTGGGGGGGGGGGGGGGTGAAACAATTGTCTTTAGGCCCCAAAACTTGAAGGACCTCATTTTTGGAAAAAAAAATAGGTTTTAAGTATTTTTATTTAAATAAATATTGAATATTATTTGTTGAAAATAGTTTTTCTTTTATAAAAGTGTAAAGAAGTAATAAAAGTTCGATAAATTATTTAAATAAATATCGAATATTATTTGTTGAAAATAGTTTTTCTTTTATAAAAGTGTAAAGAAGTAATAAAAGTTCGATAAATTATGAATATTATGTCTCAAGAAAAATTAAATAATTAATTATAATAAACTTTATAAAAAATATATACTCCTTCATTCGAATTTGAATAAGGCTACCAATTTATTAAAGTCACCTCCGAAGATAAATATTTGCAATAACAAAACATATTTAAGGAGTAAAGATAAACATGGATGCATTTGCACATGAATTCTTATATATATACATCTTTTGGCTTACGTGGTATTCCATCTTCGCCCCTCGATTTTGTTTTTGATATTATATATATCTTTTGACTTAAATAACATACTATGTAACTCTATTTAGTTGAGACACGTGAAAGATGTTTGGATGTTATGTAAGCCAAAAAGAATAGGTTCGGAGATTAATAAGATCTTAATTCAATTAAGAATTCTGTGTGAGATTTCGATCATAGTATAAGGAATATTTTTATGACTTATCCCAACTTTAGATCCTTCAAATGTAAAATGCTTTTTCAAAATTCTTTTTTTTTAAAAAAATGATAAATCTATTTAAGTTGATTGCATTTGGAAAACGATTTAACACTTAATTATCATTAAATTTGAAATAAAAAGCCCAAAATTTCCTTATGCAAAAGGAAACCATAAAGAAAGCAAACAAATCTTGAAAACTCAGTAGTTATTGTTTATGGCAAAATTCTAGTAAGGAAGTTTTTTTTTATTTCACTACAAAACTTCTAAGCTTCTCATTGTCCATAACAAAAGCTTTATGGAGGTGAATCTTTAGGATTTAAACATTATGAATTTAATTTTCATATTACAATTTATCATTATTTGTCCATAATTTTTCTAAGGAGAAACATGTAAATCGCACACCTAGTAATTTATTGGTGAATTTTCATATATAGGCACTTAAAAATAGCCTAATTACTCTCATAATTATAGTTTGATAATTGCAATTTGTAACTACATGTTATAGGAAGGAGAGAGGCGAGCGAGACTGTCACGACTCAAAACGAGCCGCGAGTGGCACCCACACTTATCTTACTATGTGAGCGAACCAACCAATCTAAACCCCAACATTTCAAACATAAAAATAATGCGGAAGACTTAAAACTCAAACTTATCATTATCCCCAAAATCTGGAAGTCATCATCACAAGAACATCTATTCTCAAATTACTAATTCTAAGAGTATCTAGAAAGCTAGAATAAATAAAAAGTTAGTCCATGCCGGAACTTCAAGGCATCAAGACATGAAGAAGAAGATCCAGTCAAAGCTAGAAGCTTTAGCTCACCCTGAAATCCGGTGTAATGAAGACTGGCTAGAGTTGCGGTTGAGTTGAAGACGACGGTACGTTTGCTGCACTCCACAAATAATAAAAAGAAAACATACAAGTAGGGGTCAGTACAAAACACAGGTATTGAGTAGATATCATCGACCAACTCAAAATAGAAAACAGTATATATTAGATAATATCATAAAATCAACTACAATACTCAACAAGTAGCAACAACAAGTACTATAATCATTAATAAGTACGCCAAGTACACCCATGAGGACACAAGCCTCCATACCATACTCATTTAGGGAAAAGATTCATTAAATCTGAGTATATTACCATAATTCAAGATTCACTCTCTTTATTCCTCTTGTGTCGGAACGTGACACTCCGATCCCCTAATACTACGTGTCGGTTCGTGACACCCGATCCCCCTAATACTACGTGTCGGTTCGTGACACCTGATCCTCTTATTACTACGTGTCGGTTCGTGACACCCGATCCCCCTAATACTACGTATCGGTTCGTGACACCCGATCCCCCTATTACTACGTGTCGGTTCGTGACACCCGATCCCCTAACCTCATTCTTTTAGTTCATCAAGCCTTCTTTTATACCAAGACATCATCATTAACAAGAGGTTTTCAAGATTTAGGATTCAATAGCTTCATTTTGCTTATTTCATCACAATTATATCATCACATCCATGCAAGCATACAATTAAGCATATAGAAGAGTTTACAACACTACCCAATACATATCATTCGCTATTAAGAGTTTACTACGAATAGCATAAAAACCATATCTACCTCCGCCGAAGATTAATGATCAAGCAAGCAAATTCCCCAAAGCTTTGTTTTCCTCTTCGTTTCTCCTCTCTCTCGATCGTTCTTCTCCCTCTCTCTGTTCTTTCTATTTTCTTATTCAAACCCTTTTTCTTTTACCCTAATTAGCATATAATTAAGTATAAAAGATGACAAAAGTAACCCACTAATTAATTTAAGATTATATCCTTTAACCCTCAAGAAATTGGATTATTAATATTCAACCACTAACTTTATAATTATAAGCAGGAATAGTCCAAAACGCCCCTTAAAACATTTAACAGAAATCCGACCCAGCTTGGAATTATGCAGTCTGTGACGGGCCGTCGTGCCTGCGACGGTCCGTCCTGCTGAGTCGTCACAGAGTTCAGAGACTGAAATTTACTGAAGGGACTGTGACGGTCCGTCATGCCTGTGACGGTCCGTCCTGCCATTTTGTCGCGAGTTCAGAGAGTAGATTTCAGTACCCAAATTTCAGAATTCTAAGTGTTTTGGAACGAGACCCCCTCGACGGTCCGTCGTGCCCATGACGGTCCGTCGTGGGATCGGTCGTCTCAGCCAGTTTTTCCAGAAATAAAATCTGTTGCTCAAAACGACTAAACAGGTCGTTACAATAGATACCAATTTACCCATCGTTCGTCTTCGAACGATCACAAGAAAAGAAACAAAGGCGAAAAGGAGTACCTGAATCTGTATACAAGTGTGGGTATCTTTCTTGCATATCAGCCTCCTTCTCCCAAGTGGATTCTTCAACTGGTCGATTCTTCCATTAAACCTTGATGGATGCAATCTCCCTTGACCTCAACTTGCGGACTTCTCTATCTAGAATAGCAACAGGCTCCTCCTCATAAGACAAATTCTCATCAAGCAGAACTGAATCCCAACGAACGATGTAGTTTCCATCCCCATGGTATCTTTTCAACATAGACACATGATCTGCATCACCCCTTTCATGGGCGAAACCTTCAGCAAGACTTGCTCACCCTCCATAAACTCCAAGTCCCTAACCTTTCGATCTGCATATTCTTTTTGTCTACTTTGAGCCGCTAAAAGCTTTTCTTGAATGCATTTCACTTTATCTAACGATTCTCTCAGAAGATCAGTACCCCACGGTCTAACTTCAAGTGCATCAAACCACCCAATGGGAGACCTATATCTTCTCCCATACAGTGCCTCAAATGGGGCCATATCAATACTTGAGTGATAGCTATTGTTGTACGAGAACTCTACTAAGGGTAAGAAGCTATCCCAATGACCACCAAATTCTATCACACATGCACGAAGCATATCCTCCAACACTTGAATCGTTCGCTCAGATTGACCATCGGTCTGAGGATGGAACGCAGTACTAAGGTCCAACCTAGTACCCAATTCTGCATGCAATGTTTTCCAAAACTTAGAAGTAAACTGCGTACCTCTATCCGATATGATGGAGAGTGGAACCCCATGCAATCGAACAATTTCTGAGATGTAAAGTTTGGCTAACTTCTCTGCATTGTAAGTCACCTTAACCGGAATGAAGTGAGCAGACTTAGTTAACCTATCAACGATTACCCAAATGGAGTCATACTTACCCATTGTCTTGGGAAGACCAACCACGAAGTCCATTGCAATTCTCTCCCACTTCCATTTCGGAATTGGCATTCTCTGAAGTGTTCCTCCGGGCCTCTGGTGTTCATATTTTACTTGCTGACAATTTGAATATTTGGCAATAAAATCAACAATGTCACGCTTCATTCTACTCCACCAAAAGTGTTGCTTTAGGTCGCGGTACATCTTGGTTGCACCGGGATGTATAGAATACCTTGAACTATGAGCCTCTGTAAGGATAATGTGAATCAAATCATCGTCGCGGGGTACACATACCCTTCCCTTAATTTGTAAAACACCTTCCTCGTTGATTTTTGCTTCTTTAGCCTCTCCTCGCGACACCTTATCTCGAATCCGAATCAGCTTCTCATCATTAAACTGCTTTCCCTTAATCTTGTCAAGAAAGGAAGATCTCGCCTCCACACAGGCCAAAAATCCTCCCTTCTCATTTATTTCTAGCCTCATTTAGTTATTAGCCAGAATCTGTACCTCTCTATCCAATGGGCGTCTTGAAACTTGCAAGTGGGCTAGACTTCCCATGCTCCCTGCCTTTCTACTTAAAGCATCTGCCACAACATTAGCTTTTCCCGGATGATACAAGATAGTGATGTCATAATCCTTCAGTAGTTCCATCCACCTTCTCTGTCTTAAATTCAAATCTTTCTGAATAAAGACATATTGTAGGCTACGATGATCCGTATAGAATTCACACTTAACCCCATATAGATAGTGTCTCCATTGCTTTAATGCAAACACTACCGCAGCCAACTCCAAATCATGGGTCGGATAATTACGTTCGTGCACCTTTAATTGCCTTGAAGCATAAGCAATTACATTCTTCTCTTGCATTAGTACTGCACCCAAACCCGAATAGGATGCATCACAATAGACAGTGAAATTCTTACCTTCCACTGGCAGGGTAAGGATTGGTGCGGTAGTCAACAAAGTCTTGAGCTTCTGAAAGTTTTCTTCACACTCGTCCGACCATACAAATGGGACATTCTGTTTAGTCAAGCTTGTCAATTGGGAAGCAATAGAAGAGAACCCCTTGACAAATCGACGGTAGTAGCTAGCTAAACCAACAAAGCTCCTTACTTCTGACACATTCGTAGGTCTTACCTAATTCCTCACTGTTTCAATCTTAGATGGATCCACCATCACTCCATCCTTAGAAACTACGTGCCCTAAGAAGAACACTGAATCTAGCCAAAACTCACACTTAGAGAATTTGGCATAAAGCTTTCTCTCCCTCAACATTTCCAACACAATTCTCAAGTGCTCCTCATGTTCTTTCTTGCTCTTTGAGTATACCAGTATATCATCAATGAATACAATGACAAAGAGATACATATATGGCTTAAAAATCCCATTCATCAAGCTCATGAAAGCAGCAGAGCATTCGTAAGCCCAAAAGACATTACTAAGAACTAATAATGCCCATACCTGGTCCGAAAAGCAGTCTTGGGCACATCTGCTGCCCGTATTTTCAATTGATGATAACCAGATCTCAAGTCGATTTTTGAGAAGATACAAGCACCTTGTAACTGATCGAACAAATCATCAATGCGAGGAAGAGGATACTTGTTCTTAACCGTTACCTTATTCAGTTGTCTGTAGTCTATGCACATCCAAAAGCTTCCATCCTTCTTCTTCACAAACAAAACAGGAGCACCCCAAGGGGATGCACTTGGTCTAATGAAGCCTTTGCTCAACAACTCTTGAAGTTGGGCCTTTAACTCCCTTAACTCAGCGGGAGCCATTCTATAAGGGGGTATAGAAATGGGTCGAGTACCCGGTTCAAGATCGATGCAGAAGTCAATATCTCTATCCGGTGGCATACCAAGAAGGTCTGCAGGAAACACCTCTAAAAACTCGCGGACTATCGCAACCGACTCGATTGAAGGTACTTGGGTAGTATCATCCCTGAGGTGTGCCAAGAAAGCTAAACAACCCTTACTAACCATTCTCTTAGCACGAAGAAAGGAGACGATACGAACCGGATTGGAAGTGTAGTCACCCTCCCACACTAACGGATCTATCCCAGGCTTGGCTAACGTCACAGTTTTAGCATTACAATCCAAGATTGTAAAATTTGGAGAAAGCCAAGTCATACCCAGAATTACATTGAAGTCAACCATTTCTAAGATAACCAAGTCTACATGAGTATTGCTCCCCACGAAAGTCACAAGACAAGACCTATACACCTTTTCAACTATCACAGACTCACCCACCGGAGTAGAAACACGAATAGGCATGTCAAGCAATTCACAATGTAAATTAAGACCATTAGCAAATGAGGAAGATGCATAAGAAAAAGTGGATCCAGGATCAAACAATACAGAAGCCATGCAATCACAAACCAAAAGATTACCTGTGATGACAGCATCAGATGTCTCCACTTCGGATCTCCCAGGGAAAGCATAACAATGGGCCCTATCACCTGTCTGCCCGTTGCCCCTACCATGTTGCGCTGCTGTAGTTCCAGTTTGCCCGTTACCCCGGCCGTTTTGGTGACCACCATCACCTCGGCCACTACGTCCTCCCGAATAACGGCCTCTTCCATGACCACATCTACCTCTGATTATTGGGGTTCTGTAACTCGGTTTTGGAGGAATAGTCTCTCCACATCCATAACATTCTCTGGATTCAAACATAGGTCCCTGTGAGAATGACGAAGTCTGGGGATAACCACCAAACTCAGAGAAATGTTGGCCGGTCTGCGGTGGACCCCCAACTACAGTCTGTAGTGAAGACCGGATAGGTCGGGCTGGGTAACCTCCTGAACCCTGCCCTCTGGAGTAAGAACCATTAAACTTACCTCCCTTACGAAACCTTTTAGATGTCGATGCCAAGATGAAGTCATCTGGCTTCACTTCTGCCACCTCTATCACGAAGTCTACCATTTCCTGAAAGGATTTCACTGTAGCCGCTACCGTAAGGCTGAAATCCACAAATCTGACCTCAACCCCTTCACAAAACGGCGAATCCGCTCTTGTGGACTGAAACAAAGCTGGGTGGCATACCTGGATAATGCGCGAAACTTAGCCTCATACGCAGTAACCGACATCCTACCTTGCTCTAGGCTCAAGAACTTATCTCTCCTCCTATCCCTCAAAGTACGGGGTATATACTTCTCCATAAACAAGCTAGAGAATGATGCCCAAGTCATAGGTGGTGCCTCTGTTGGTTGACACTCAACATGTGACCGCCACCACATTTTGGCGTTCCCTTGAAACTGATAAGTCACAAACTCAACGCCAAATCGTTCTACTATACCCATCTTGTGTAGTAGCTCATGACAATCAACCAGAAAATCGTAGGTATCCTCAAATTCAGCACCCTTGAAGACTGGGGGTTTCAATTTCAAGAACTTACTGAAAAGTTTATGTTGATCACTTGTCATTATAGGCCCTGTAGTCAACCGAGGAAACGTGTCTATTTCCAATGAGGCATCCATGCGGGGAGCCACAGTAGCTGCATGTTGTACCTCCGGATTTTGAGGTGCTGGTGCAGAAAACACTGGAGGTGTCTGGCCTTGATCAGATAACCCGCTAAGATAGGCAAGAACCTGGTTGATCATCTCTGGGGTAGGTTGGGGTGGTAATTCCTCATTCTGCACTTGCTCATTTTCCCCTTCCTCACCCTCTCTTAACACTTCCTCAGTCGGTGGAGGAGTCACTGCCTTAGAACCAGATGGGCCAGGTGCTTGTCCTCTTCCTCTAGAGGACGTCCTCTCGCGACCTCCACCGTGGCCTCTTGCCACTGCTCCTCTTCGAGCTACAGTCTCAGTGGCTGGCTCGGACGCATCTTGTCTTCCCTATGTTGGTGTTGGCGCAGTTGTTGCTCTAGTTCTAACCATCTGCGAAATAGAGTGAAGATGATCAGATACCAATTTGTATCACCTAGATACCAATTAGATCCAAGTAATAGCACGAAAGAAGAAAAGAATGGAATTTTCCTAAAGTCTTATAGCCTCTCAAAGAAAAGTAAAGGCGTCCCCCTACCGTTCCTCAAGACTCTACTAGACTCGTTCTTGTGTGATGAGACCAACGAACCTAAGGCTCTGATACCAAGTTTGTCACGACCCAAAACGAGCCGCGAGTGGCACCCACACTTATCCTACTATGTGAGCGAACCAACCAATCTAAACCCCAACATTTCAAACATAAAAATAATGCGGAAGACTTAAAACTCAAACTTATCATTATCCCCAAAATCTGGAAGTCATCATCACAAGAACATCTATTCTCAAATTACTTATTCTAAGAGTATCTAGAAAGCTAGAATAAATAAAAAGTTAGTCCATGCCGGAACTTCAAGGCATCAAGACATGAAGAAGAAGATCCAGTCAAAGCTAGAAGCTTTAGCTCACCCTGAAATCCGGTGTAATGAAGACTGGCTAGAGTTGCGGTTGAGTTGAAGACGATGGTACGTTTGCTGCACTCCATAAATAATAAAAAGAAAACATACAAGTAGGGGTCAGTACAAAACACAGGTATTGAGTAGATATCATCGACCAACTCAAAATAGAAAACAGTATATATTAGATAATATCATAAAATCAACTACAATACTCAACAAGTAGCAACAACAAGTACTATAATCATTAATAAGTACGCCAAGTACACCCATGAGGACACAAGCCTCCATACCATACTCATTTAGGGAAAAGATTCATTAAATCTGAGTATATTACCATAATTCAAGATTCACTCTCTTTATTCCTCTTGTGTCGGAACGTGACACTCCGATCCCCTAATACTACGTGTCGGTTCGTGACACCCGATCCCTCTAATACTACGTGTCGGTTCGTGACACCCGATCCCCTTATTACTACGTGTCGGTTCGTGACACCCGATCCCCCTAATACTACGTGTCGGTTCGTGACACCCGATCCCCCTATTACTACGTGTCGGTTCGTGACACCCGATCCCCTAACCTCATTCTTTTAGTTCATCAAGCCTTCTTTTATACCAAGACATCATCATTAACAAGAGGTTTTCAAGATTTAGGATTCAATAGCTTCATTTTGCTTATTTCATCACAATTATATCATCACATCCATGCAAGCATACAATTAAGCATATAGCAGGGTTTACAACACTACCCAATACATATCATTCGCTATTAAGAGTTTACTACGAATAACATAAAAACCATAACCTACCTCCGCCGAAGATTAATGATCAAGCAAGCAAATTCCCCAAAGCTTTGTTTTCCTCTTAGTTTCTCCTCTCTCTCGATCGTTCTTCTCCCTCTCTCTGTTCTTTTTATTTTCTTATTCAAACCCTTTTTCTTTTACCCTAATTAGCATATAATTAAGTATAAAAGATGACAAAAGTAACCCACTAATTAATTTAAGGTTATATCCTTTAACCCTCAAGAAATTGGATTATTAATATTCAACCACTAACTTTATAATTATAAGCAAGAATAGTCCAAAATGCCCCTTAAAACATTTAACAAAAATCCGACCCAACTTGGAATTACGCAGTTTGTGACGGGCCGTCGTGCCTGCGACGGTCCGTCCTGCTGAGTCGTCACAGAGTTCAGAGACTAAAATTTACTGAAGGGCCTGTGACGGTCCGTCAGTACCCAAATTTCAAAATTCTAAGTGTTTTGGAACGAGACCCCCTCGACGGTCCATCGTGCCCATGACGGTCCGTCGTGGGATCCGTCGTCTCAGCCAGTTTTTCCAGAAATAAAATCTGTTGCTCAAAACGACTAAACAGGTCGTTACAGAGACTAAGAGAGAGGAGAGAAGCGAGAGAGGACAAAAAGTGGGAGAAAGGTGAATTATATATGTATATCGGTTAGATAATTATATATCATACATATGTATTTGTATCTATGGCAAGCGATATTGTGAGAGGGAGGAGAGAGGTGAGAGAGATTGGGAGAGGGAAGAGAGGAGAGAGAGGAGAGAGGAGAGAGGTGAGAGAGAGAGGGAAGAGAATGGGAGAGGTGAATTGTATATGTATATTAGTTAGATAATTGTATATTAGACATATACATTTGTATATATGGCAAGTAAGATTGGGAGAGAGAGGGAGAAGCGAGCGATATTGGGAGAGGGAGGAGAGAAACGAGAGAGAGAGGGCAGAGAGTGGGAGGGATCTAGGTGAATTATATATATAGCGATTAGATAATTGTATATGTATATCAATTAGATAATTGTATATTGTACATATGTATTTGTATATTCTGGCGAATTATACATATATAAATGTGGCTAATTAAACAAACTCGAAATCAATCCACGTAATTAATGTATAATATTAGTCATGAGTGGTAATAATAGCAAAATAATATTAAGTATTATTTGTGCAAAATCAATTTTTTTTTTTATAAAAGAGTAAAGAAGTAATAGAAGTTTGACAAATTATGAATACTGAAAGATTAAATAATTGACTATGATAAAATGAAAAATGTCTGTCTGAAATTTCGATCATAATCTAAGAGATATTCTTACGCTTATCCCAACTTTAAATCCTTCAAATGTAAACTGCTTTTTCAAAACTCCCTTTTTTTAAATGATAAATCTAGTTAAGTTGATTGCATTTGGAAAACGATGTAACACTTGATTATCATTAAATTTGAAATGAAAAATGACCCAAAATTTCCTTATGCAAAAGTAAACCATCAAGAAAGCAAACAAATCTTGAAAACTCAGTTGTTATTGCTTATGGCAAAATTCTGGTAAGGAAGTCTGTTTTTATCCACAACAAAACTTCTAAGCTTCTCATTGTCCATAACAAAAGCTTTACGGAGGTGAATTTTTAGGATTTAAACATTATGAATTTAATTTTCGTATCTACGATTTATAATAATTTTGTCCATAACTTTTACTAAGGAGAAACATGTAAATTTCCTACCTAGTATTTTATTGGGGAACTTTCACACGTAGCTATTCAAATATAGCCTACTCGTAGCAACATGTTATAGGAAAGAGAGATGCGAGCGAGATTGGGAGAGAGAGGAGAGAGAGAGAGGGCGCAAAAAGTGGGAGAGAGGTGAATTGTATATGTATATCGATTAGATAATTATATATTATACATATGTATTTGTATATATGGCAAGCGAGCCTGGGAGAGAGAGGAGACAAGCGAGCGAGAGAGGGCAGAGAATGGGAGAGAAGTGAATTTTATGTGTATATCGGTTAGATAATTGTATATTATACATATGCATTTGTATATATGGCAAGCGAGATTGGGAGAGAGTGTGAGAGGAGAGAGGCAAGCGAAATTGGGAGAGGGAGCAGAGAGACGAGCGAGAGAGGGCAGAGAGTGGGAAGGGGGTGATTTGTATATGTATATTCGATTAGATAATTATATATATATACATATGTATTTGTATATTCTGGCGAGTCACATATATAAATGTGACTAATTATACAATCATGAAGTCAGTCACATAATTAATGTATAATGTTATTCGTGAGTGAAAATTATAGCAAACTATAGCTATAATTATTAATTAAATAGTATAAGTTTACTTAACTGCGTAATTTTCTCATTTTTATTTTAATACTACCATTATAAATTAATATAGTTTGGTGTAAATATTTTTTCTTCAAAAACAATCCTTAAAATCCTTTTCTTCCACCAAATTAGTTCCCATAATTCCATATATTTTTTCACACCACCTACCTCTATTTTTCTCTTTTCAAAAAATATATAAACCTCACACTAGTAAGAAATAGACAAGAAAAAAAAACAAATAAACTCCATTTGTTCTCTTTCTTCCAATCTACTTTATTCTATAATGTCTTCAAAAATCAAACAATGGAATTTTAGGAAATTATTCATATCCAATGGAGTAGGTTGTAGGAGTTGTAGCAAACCAAATTTAGTAGATATTATAGAACCAAAGCCCAAAATCCCTATTAACACAAATCCATCACCTAAAATTTGTTACACTTCTTCGGACATGAATTCAGAATCTAAAATCATTACATGTCCAAATAGTGATGACATATTTATTTTCGTCAAGAATTTGGATGACCCATTTCAAGATAATCACACTTCCATCCCCTTCTCCATTATTAACATAGATTCATTGTCTCCACCTAGTATTGACAAAAATGATGTCACCAAATTGTCAAAGTCAGAGACAAATTCAGAATTTAAAGTAAGTACATGTGTCAAGAATTTGGATGACTCATTTCAAGATAATTACTACACTTCTGCCACCTCCTCCATTAAGAAAAAATCGTTATCTCCACGTAATTTGGATCAAAACGAATATACTAATTCAGAAGCAAATCCAGAATCTAGAGTCGATTCATGTTCAAAAATTAGTAGTTCTCTTGTGGCCTTCATTAATTCGGATGATCCATTTTATGATTTCAAGAAATCAATGCTCCATATGATAATTGAGAAAGAAATCTACTCATTTGAAGATTTAGAGGATCTCTTGAATTGTTTTCTAAAGTTGAATTCTCCTTCTCACCATAATATTATCATTCAAGCCTTCACGGAGATCTTGAACGATAATAAAAAGATCGTTTTCGATGGACCTAGAAAAAACACTCATTGAAGTTCAATTGAATTTCCTTTTGTTAAAAATTATACAAGCAAATTTGATAAATAATATTTTAATATGTATAAAAAAATTAAATTTCATTATATTTACAAAATAAAATGGAAGCTTCTTGTATAGTGAAAAGAAGTTGACTTAAAAAGATAAAATTAAGGCACAAGTTTGAACCTCAATGTGTTAATTATTATTTTCTAAAGCAAAGTAGAATAAATAAATTGAAGGAAGAGATTATATGATCTGTATTCAAGTAGTCTCACCATAGATAGTCATTAACATGGAAGATAATCCAAATTAAATTACATGATTAAACATGCTTTACGATTATATATATTGATATTACGTATTTTATCACTAATTAATTTTTTTTTAGCATATTAAGAAAGATACATGTATGTTTATTACCAGATACACTAAAATAGGAAGAGGCAAGCGAGATTTTATCAGGTATCTCAAATACATGTGAATCACATGGATACAATATATACTTGTATATATGCATTTGGTGATATTCACATGTATTTGGATATACATAAAAGAGTAACGAGCGAGATGGATAAGAGACGAGAAAGACGAGTGAGATTTGTTACGTATTCGAGATACGTGAAAGTTACCTTATTTTTATTTTATTAAGCTCAAATTAATAGCTCCAACAATTTCAAAAGCTATATTCTTCTTTATCTTTTTTTTTTACCCACTAATTAAAGAGGATATAACACTTTATTTATCTTCTCTTCTGCTCCCACGACTTTTCATGCATTTGAACTCTCTGGCTTTGCATGCTTTAGCTTTTAGGGACACTTTGCTTTCTGGCTTATCTATACTTTGCTATACTCACTATTAAAAATTTTAAAAAAATAAAAAAATAATGATGGATAAATTTTACAATCAAATGTTAAATTTTTTTGGTTGATTAAATATATGATGAATTAGTGAAAAATTATCAAAATATTTATCTTATAAGTTGCATATAATTTTAAGGGAAAATGCACAAGTACCCCTTCAATATATGCTCGAAATTTCAGAGACACACTTTTACTATACTAACGTCCTATTACCCCCTTGAACTTATTTTATAAGTAATTTCTACTCTTGTCGGCCTACGTGACCCTAACTTGAAAAAAATGTCATCCAGCGTTGGACCCACAAGATAGTGCCACGTAGACCGAAAAGGGGTAGAAAATTATTAATAAAATAAGTTCAGGGGGTAATAAGACCTTAATATAGTATACGTGTGTCTCTGAGATTTCGAACATAAATTAAGAGGATATTTGTACATTATCCTTAATTTTAACGATAAATCAACAATAAAGTTTCTAAGTAATTTTAATTTATTTTATAGTGATTAATATTCTCCGTGAGGAATAATTTAATAGGCTTCCTACTATAGCCGTTTAAAGGAAAAGAAAAGGAAAAAGAGGGACATTTCGTTAGTTTTAATTTATTTACCTTATTAAGTAAAAAAGAAACTTAATGCTTTTATGATATTAAATTAAACATATGTGGAAAGTATTAATATTTTTTTAATATTGTGATTTTATATTTAGGTGAAGATTTAAAATTAAAGAATTATCGAATCAGTTTAAGTGTATCTCACATTATTATTCGTGAAATGTGTGTATCTACATGATCAACTTTATAAAAATTTAAGCGTCTATGTATTTACGTTCAAAAATCAAAAGAAATATATACTAAATGAAGCTAAGTTAAAAGGATCATTAAATCTAAAAAGGAATAATAATAAATATACATGAACTATCATAACTGATATACATATATCATCGTTATACTTTGAGATATTGACGCCCTTGTAGTTCAAAAACTAGAGCATATATGCCCTTCACTGTAACGGAAGACTAAATAGGGACACATGACACAATCTTATCTATCAATCCGATATTTAATAAATATCGAATTGGTATATAAGATTATGACATATTTAAGTCCGTTAATATAAAGGGTATATATACTCTAGTATTTTCAACAACAAATATTCCAAAAATATGACAAAAAATATTTATATATCATTTACGATAATTCGAAAATATACTTATTTTTTTTTATCGAATCTAAAAAGAACTATAAATATTTGACCACTGAGAAAAGAAAAAACGAAGTACAAGGCTAGTGCTTATCCTGCCCCTTAGCTTTAGGCATTGATTTTCTTCTTCTTTTTTTCCCCTTGATACCTTCCTTCATCATATTTATGTACGTATTAAAATTAAACTAAGCTAATATATCACGTTTGGTATTAACTTATTAATTACTAAGTCAGCACATTAATATGGAGTTAGTTACAAGTTCACAAGTAATGAATTGTAGTAGTATGGATAAAAGTTGTGCTTTCTCTATTCCATATAACTACTTTCGTTTTAATTTAGTTATTGTCATTTTAGATTTTACGTTTTTTTAAAAATTAGGTAAACGTACTATCATATCCTTATATAGTGTTTTATTGAAATTAGGTTTTCAATAAATAAATATTAATTAATTTATTTTGAATAGTTAATTTGATCAATGAACATGAATCAATTACTTATATTTTTTTACGGCTAATAATTAGATCTCAAGGGTTAAAATGAGATGAATAATGTCATTTATGCATTAATTTTATGAAATGACAAGTACTTCTCCCGTCCACTTTTGATTGTCATGTTGTATATTTCGAAAGTTAATTTGAATTTAAAAGTGAAATTAGATATACGTTAATTTGATATTTAAAACAAAAAAAATTAGATATTCAAAAATTATACGAAAAGTGCTATAAATTGTAATATTTTGCATATCAATATGATGAAAAAATACTTTGTAAAATATTATTTAACGTACTTATCATTTAACTTTAAATAAGAAAATCATGACAATTGAAAGTGGCCGAAGGTAATATTGTGGATCATTTATTTTTAGTAACTAATTTGTGAGGCAACAATGCACATTTATTAGGAAGCATTCAAGGATATAATTTCAATCCTACTACTTTTCACTATTATTTTTTGTGAAAACATAAATATAACTTTACAAATACTGTAATTTATCCTTAAAAAATATCAAACATCACCAAAAATTCACTTAATACTAAACAATGAGAGAGATGGGTAGTCTTCCTGGCAAGGATCTCCTTCTCAATCCGAAGGATTTACCATCCTTATGAAAAATGGAGATACATGATAAGAATTTAGGTGTATTTAAACGCACAAATCTTTTTGATAAAATTTCACAAGGAAGGGTGACCAAGATAACGATTATGGTTACGGTCTGTTATCTGCTTTCACAAACACTAAGTTTGCTGCTAGATATTATATAGTAGAAAAATTAAGATCTGAGAGATATGAATATGAAATTGAATATGATCGAAGTGAATTGCATCTCAATTTGGTTAAAGAGTCATATTCATATCCAGGACAGAGCATTTCATTTTAATAGATTATGGTTATCATATGTAAATTGTCTTATAATTACTATTATAAAATTATTATTTTTATTGAAATTCTCGTTAAAAAATATTGCACGACTTTTTTAATAAATATTTTGATTGATTCAATAAAAATTAAAATACAAATATTCAATAGCTATTCTCTATATATTTTAATTAAAAATAATTTATCGTGTGTTTGTTTAATAATTTATTGAAAATGAAATTAACAAATTATATTATATAACATAAATTTATTGATTCACATTTGAGAAAAATAATTGTGATTAGTATAGTCATACATATGACATGGTAAGCCAAATAGAATATAGTGAGTTATCTTTTTCAGAAGAATGCAAAAAAAAGAAAGTGGAAGCAAACAATTCCATATAATATATGCTTTTTTGCAGCTTTTAATAATCTCGATAAATCATAATTTGTGAAGTTGCTGTATACAACTATCTGACATGTTCAAACATTATGTCTTTTCACTTTTAGCATGCCCACAATATTATCATTTCACCTCTTTTATAAAAATAAAAAATAAATTTTGTGAGTTACTTTCTTAAATTTTATGTTAAACTAAATTTAGATAAATAAATTATAATAAAAACAAATAATATAAATTTTATTATTTTAGAACTTAATAATTTGTTTTCTTTTGAAATTATTATTCGTGTTAGATTTTGATCATATCTAGATATATGTGTATTTTATATAAATAGGATTAAAATAATGTGTAATTTATTCTAAATATATTATATTTTGCTTCTATTTTAACTCACTCACCTCTCTTTTATATCTATCTATATTTCAGTATGTATCTGGAATACATTTGTCTGGTATCTCAGATACATAAATTTTATTGTAATTCACATATGTTTAGGATACATTTATTTTCTTGTTCGTCTCTCCGTATACATCTATTTTTAAGAGTGTGTTTGGTAACAAAAATACGTATAGAAGTGTATGTGATTTAAAATATGATATGAAATTATTAATTACTGGAACAATATGTACATAATTATTTCAAACTATAAGAAGAATTAGTAAATATAGTCGGAATGTTGGTGTCATTCCATATATAGAGAAAACAAATATTTCCTCTGTCTACAATGGTTTGTCAGGATAAGGTCATACACTCCCCTCAAAGAAAATTCCATACATGGTGTAATTTGACTAATATAACCCTACTATAGTAAGAATATCAAAAGTCTACTTAATTTTTCAATTGAACAAATACAGTAATTATTAAGGAAAAATCGGGAAAAATAACTAATTATTCTTAATTATTTAAATTGATAATTAATTTTAAATATCTATTTTTAATATACTTGCCAAAAATTCGTGGACTAAGGGAGTAATAGAGAAGGTCATTGGCATAAAGAAAGAAACATGTCACATATCATTGTCTATATATTATTCTCAAAACGAAGCAAATAATCTTTTGAGGAAGTATTTTAACTTTTACATACATATATGTATATACACACACAAAATCAAAGTATTTTATGTTTTTAATAAGCTTTCATTTAGTAACAAAATTATGAAGAAGAAACATGTCCCTTCATATAACAAGCACACACAAAGCCAAGGGACAACAACAAAAACAAATGATCATCAACTAAGTTTAGTAACACATGAAGGTGAAACATTGCTAACAAAATGTTTCATAGGGAAGAGTATAATTGGAGGGCCTTCTTGGTTAGGGTTAATGAAGAAGGCTTTTAGATCACCTATCAAAGATGATATCAAAAGTATTAGAAGAAGAGAAGAAGCTCAAGACCAAGAAGAAGAAGAAAAGGTATATTACTTAATTATAAACATGTTAATTAGTTTATAAAAGCGTGCGCGCACAAAAATTGAAATTAGCTATGAACTTTGTCGTTAATGTATAGCTAAAGAGATCATGTTAACCCGTTGCTAAGTAGAATTAGCGATGAACATAGCTAATAATCTTTTTTTGTTGATCCTTTGCTAAGTAGAATTAGCAACGAATCTAGCTAACAATTTCTTTTTTCTGTTTATCAGTCGCTAAATAGAATTAGCAAATGAAAAAATGTTCAGATGATAAGCACTTCTACCCCTCCACCTCCACCTCTAAAATTGTGAAGTCAAGTCATTAGAAGAGCAAAGAGGTGGAATCTTTCAAACAAGGGTCGAGGGTGCTTATCATCTGAACCCGTCTAGATTTCACTTTTTTACTCTATTGATAACTTGAATTACAATTTTAAAGTTAAAGGTGAAGAGTGTTTAGTATCTAAACTACTTTATATCTATTTATATATATATTTACTTTCTTATTTTAAACTATGAAATTTGTCATTTGCTTTTTTTTATTTAAATACGAAATTTATCGGTTGCTAAATTCAGAGGGGGACAACAAGCACCTTTTTTCTTTAAAAGTATGTAAAGCATGCAATACGAGACATAGAGGGCTAGATCTAGAGTTATTCTGCTGATTAGTTCATTTCTAGATATATAGAAATTAACGACGGATAAATTATGTAGTTAGAACGATAATTTAACCACAAATTAGTAACGAAGTTCACAGTTAAATTTTCCGCTTGTAGAAGAGGGGGAAACGACGATGGATCTTCCGGAAACCTACACTTCAAGAAACAACATTAATTCATCACAATCAAAATAATCAAACAGATTCAGCAACAACAAGCAAAAGAAATTTGGCTACAAAATTTATGCCAAATAATAGTGATTTCAAGCAAAAAGGAACAATTGCAACACCTATGAGTACTAGGGGTGGATCTAGCTTATCAGGTTATTCATATTTTATATTCGTATTTTTTGTTTCAATTTACGTGATACTTTTTGATTTTTTGAGATTCAAATTACAGAGTATAAACTTTGACTAACACAATTTTTTGCTCTATTGATATAAGTAAAAATTGGGGAGAATGCATAAGTACTCACCAGATTATGACCGAAATCTTATAGAAACACTTTAACTAAACTAAAGTTCTATTACCCCTTGAGCTCATTTTATATATAATATTGTATACCTTTTGGCTTATGTGACACACCCCGTAACTCCACACAGTTGAGACGTGTTGAATATATTTGAATGCTATGTAAGCCAATTAGGCGTACAATATTACAAAAGTAATGAGTCCAAGTTAGGTAATATCACCTTAGTTTAGTTAAAATGTGTCTCTGCAATTTGAGTCATAATCTAGGGAGGTATTTCTACCTTTTTCCTAAAAAATAATAATGTTTGTTTCATATTACTTGACCTCTGTTGGCTAATTAGAGAGATACCTTACTAAACTAATCTTATTAATAATTTTTATTTTTGAATTTTAAATTTAACTAGTACTATGGTATAATTTGTATAGTAATATAATACTAAGAGTAGTATAAAGAAAATCTCTTAATTTATTAAAATAGACGGATAAAAAAATTGAACCAAGTAATATATATATATATTCTTTCTATATTTTACTTCTTATATTTATCGACTCATAAATTTTATATTCTGAATTCGTCAGCGGCTACACCTACTATAGACATCACTCAGCTCATACAACCTCCAATTTTAGTTAAACAACAATGTGCCATCCTTATCATTCAGACAACATTCAGAGGGTACTTGGTATGTATAAATATACCTTTATAGTTTGTCTCTATATTTTATATTGACGGTGAAAAGATTATTTTTCTCAATATAATAATATCGATTATAATATTTTATTCTGATCGCATGTTAAATTATGTCAATAATATAACATAATATAATAGGTATACAACTTAATTCATGTATATTTTTTAATAAGTTATATTCCATGATTGTTATAGTTTTAATATTATCGATGCATTCTAATCTATAGTAATAGATTAATTACTATATTTATGGTACTAATTAATTAGTTTACATTCAATAATAATAGGTGACATAACTAGAAACAGAGTATCATATTGGAAAAATAATTACTCATTTCTTTTTTAGATAAATAAATCGTGATATTCGCTTATTAAAAATGTCATATCACCTTTCTTATTATATGAATCATATAGGTATAAATTATGCAAATATTTTTAGAGGCGTCATTAAATGATTTAAAAACGATTAATTTAAAAAAAACCAAGAGGAAATACTATTTATTTATTTCATTTCATTTTATTTCTTCTTAATTATTTTCTCATTTTCAATGATTTTTTTTGTGTGAACATATTAGGCAAGAAAAGCACTTGGAGCTCTTAAGGGTGTTGTAAAGTTGCAAGCTTTAATAAGAGGCCATAATGTTCGAAAACGAGCACAAATTACCCTCCAATGCATGCAATCTCTTGTTCGCGTGCAAACTCAGGTAACTTTGACTCAAATCTTATATTTGTATGAAAAAATATTGAATATGTACAAATAATTTATTCAGAACTCAATAAACGATAAAACTCTAGTTCAGTTCTCTTAAACTGAAAATGATGTATCTATCGTGGTGATCAGGTGTGCGATCAACGTAGAAGGTTATCTTGTGAAGGAATTAGTTGTGGTTCAATGTTCAAGGAGCCAAAAAGCATTTTGGAGCTTCATCTCAATGATAAGGAGTCCAATGTGAGTGTTTTATTTATATTAATAAAGCCTTTAGGAACATCCGATAAGATTGGAACGATGCAGAAAATATATTGATACGTTATTCTTCATATGTTTATGTAGTCTATGAATCAAGCTTATATTCCGGACAAAGATGGTTATGATCATTTACATGCACTAGAAAAAATTGAAGCTTTGTTACACAAAGCAAAGGAAGCTACTAAAAAGCGCGAAAATACTCTAGCTCATGCATTCTCTCGAAAGGTATATATATATAATCATTAAACATTTCGACTCTTTTCTTTACTTAGTCAACTTCTCATATTTCCTCGAATACTTTTTTTATAGAGGACCTCAAGTACATCTAATAACTTCAAATTTGTATTACAGATGTGGACCTCGAATAAGGATGAAGACTCAAGTTACAATGCAGAACTTGACGAGGATTTGAGAGTTTTTGACCTAATAGATGAAAAGAATCGCAAAAGTATTAGTAGAGCTTCATGTGATCAACCAAGAGATCGCATAAAGAACATTGAAATTGATACGGCTTGTTCTTACTCTGACTCGGACACTGAGTTTTGGAGGTTACACCATCAATACTATCGCGACCATCAACAAAAGTTCTATTCATCGTATGTAGTCCCTTCTCCTCTCTCCCATAGAGAGGATATCAACGGCTTGCTCATGACACCACCGTTAAAGATGAAAAATATCCAAGTTCACTCTGCTAGTCCTCGCTACAGAAGGGAAGAGAAGAGCCATCATCACCGTATGGCTCTTCTCTCCCATAGAGCGAATGTTAACTCTTCACCTACAGCAGCTGATCAGCCAAGTTACATGGCAGCTACAGCATCAGCTAGGGCTCGAGAACGGTCACAAAGCACTCCAAGACAGATACCGATGACTCCAGAAAGAGAAAAAACAAGTTCAACAAAGAAACGTCTATCTTTCCCTATTCAATGAGAGACATTGTTACCTTATTATGTCGTTTAGCCCTAGATGGAAAACGCGTACAACTGTACATGGATCATTAATTCAATAGACAATATTATTACTACTACGTAAAATGTATTTTCAAACTCGTGATCTTACAAATATCAGATCACAAGATTATATACAGAGAAAGTTTTATCAAACTAATACACCTTTGATCAAATCGATATTTAATTACACTTCAAGTTAATCCATTTAAAACGCCGGCATCTGGCACACCATTTACAAAAAAATCATTTCTTATCCTATAAAAGACGTGACATGTTAACAAACTATCTGAACCGGCCTGATGTTGCATCCCAGCCACCCGGACCAAGTCAAATTGTCCCGCCACCTCGTCTAAACCACCGTGAACATGAGGAAAATGCCACGTCAAACGCTTCACATCATATAATTTATCTCCGAAAAACATCTTAACGAATTTGAAAAACTCATCTAAACTATCTGGAAGATTCCGCCCCCTGAGAATCTTCAACAAGAATGCAATATCAAACTCGCCTTGAAATGTTACCCAACTCACTGAATCATTGCATACAAGCCCCGACGACATCAACAATTCACCGAAATCAATTGATCTAATCCCCAATCGTAGATTCTCTTCTAAGTCAATTCCACTGTCTACAAGGAGCTGGATTGAGGCCTCTACATAGCGATCACGCGTCGAGTCGAAATCGGAGAAGTTGAACTGCCATACGACACGAAACCGTTCCCCTTCAATTACCAATTCCGGCAAGTTCCCATTAGCATCAGAAAGGGTAATCCCAACTTGAATCAGTTTCAATTCATCAACATTCGATTTCAACACATTATACTTCTGTGCCGGAGACTGCAGCAAAAAGGGTACCGGGGAATGGTGGATTCTGCCGGGATACTCTGTATCCATGGATATACAGGGGAATCGATCAATTGAATTAGAAATTTCTTGGAATGCTTCTTTGAGTTTATCAGCCCATACTTCTCGAATCAGGATCGGGTATACATTCGGATCTACTCCATTAACAGCCATGATTGAAAATTCACCAAGATTCAGAGATGGGTATACAGAAAAACGAAAATAAATTATGGGTTTCGAAGGAAAAATCGATATCTGAAATGGGTGTATCGCAAAATCGAAAATGAATTCTGTGTTTTGAATGAAGAATTGATGGATTTGATGGAAGTGTAGAAAGAGCTGAGTTTATTGGAAGAGAAGAGAACTTAAAAGGGAAATAAATGGATGATGTTAGCAAATGGAGGGAATAATTTGAAATATTTATTAAAATTTTACTACTTATATAATTTTCTATATTAGTCCTATTTTATTTTTAAAAAAAATATTTAAAATACTTTCAAATATATAAACAATTGTACCAGAGTTCAAGTTTTCTTTCTATGTATTCATAATTTCATATAGTAGTCTTCATAAACAACGATAACAATATAATTTCATTAGTCGAATTTCGGAATTGTAAAATGAATATAGATCTTTAAAAAAAAAGAAGAACGGGAATCTTATTTTTATTTTTTTATAGGGTAATGATATTTCCAAATGAAGGGAATGGTTTTCACTATTTTTAAATTTTTACAACTACCTTCGTCCACTTTTAATTGTATAATTTTCTTTTTTAGAGTCCAACAATTGACTAACATTTTATGATGTATTTTTCATCATATTAATATACAAAAAAAATACAATTTAACGTACTTTTTGTATAATTTTTAAATATTAAAAATTCTCATTTAACATATTAATTAATCTAATAACATTAAAAGTTAATTAAATACATTTTTAAAAACGCAACATGACAATTAAAAATAGACGGAAAAATAGTTATATAGTTTAACTTTTAGTCCTATGATTTTTCTTAATATTTAAAATACTTCCAAATATAGAAGAAACTTTCATTTAATGATTGCATGTTGTTTTGAAAAACAACAAATAACAATATCCAAATATTGAGCGACATGAAGTCGCAGGTTGAAATAATAGTTATAAAAATAATGAAGAATAATTTCATATAAATAATTCCACAAAGAATTAAGTCGTAATTAAATTGATCATTACTTCTTTTTTTGAAAAAAAAATTAATTGTATCCTCAGCTACGCTTCAAAGAAAAGTCTATCTTTCCCTATTTAATGAGAGACATTGTTATTTTATTGTATTTGTTAGTCCAAGATAGAAGATGCGTACAACTATACATGAATCATTAATCCGATAGGAATTATTACTATGTTCGTATATTATATCAAAATGTATTTCAATATTGTGATGTTACACATATCAAATCAAAATATTGAGACTGAGAAAGTTTATCAAATCAATACGCCTTTAATTAATTTACCAATAGATTATCAATTGGATCCACAAACAATTACTATTAATCAAGTTGATTAGTTAATCCATGCAAAACGTCGACGTTTGACACACCTTTTACAAAATAATTATTTCTCATCTTATAAAAGACGCGACATGTCAATAAACTATCTGAGCTGGCCTGATGTTGCCTCCTAGCCACCCGGACCAAACCGAGTTGTCTCGCCACCCCATCTAAACCACCATGAAGATAATGAAAATGTCTCATCAAACCCTTCTGATCATATAATTTATCTCCAAAAAAAATCTTGACGAATTCAAAAAATTCATCTAAAGGTCTGAGACTTAAGGATTGCTACTAAAGGTCTCAGTCCTAGCCAATAGGTGAGCCTTCATCCCTATGTCTACTCGGTGCTAAGTAATACTCTCAATTGAATTATATTGGTAAATTGTGTAATCCTGATAATACTGGATAGCTCAAAAATAGTAAAATAATAAATGTTTTATCTGGAAGCATCATATACGCGTGGAATTGAAATATTGAAAGTACAATTGACCCTAACAAATTCTATCATCATGAATAGTTCATGTAATTTAAACAACACAATCCCAAATTGAATTATTTTTATAATTTTACAAGTTATATAATTTTCCATTATTAGTCCTGTGACATTTTAAAACTTCCAAATATAGAAGCAACAAACTATTTGAACCAGCCTGATGTTGCCTCCCAACCACTCAGTCCAAACCTAATTCTCCCACTGGCCACCACCCTGTTGCCCGTTTAAACCACCGTAAAGATGACAACACCCCATCAAATAATTCACATCATAAATTTTTCGAAAAACATCTTGAAAATTTCTAAAAAAAGAAAACGGTTAACTCACGTGAAGTTATCCACGTTCGAGTATATGTATTCGACACCCAATATGATCATATGCTTATTGAAATGTTACCCAATTCACCGAGTCATTGAATACAAGCCTCAAATAAATTATCAATTGTCATGACCCGAGACTATCACTCTAGTCGTAACACAGTGCTTAGAACCACAAGTGACCCAAGTTAACCCACGATCTGGCATAACATTAATATCTATACAAATAACAACTGAAGATAACTGATGGGGAAGTTAAACTGAAATAAATCCAAAACAACTGAATAGTCAAAATAGAATTGCTTTGAACAAACCATAAAGTTAGAAACATGTGTGAAACCCCCTTTTTAGATGAGTTGAACTAACTCTAACTATCTAAAACTGAAGATTAACATAAGGAAAAAAAAATAGCTCTTGTCCTCGAAAGATGAGGACTTACAAGCTCAGTGGCGGAGATGATACAAAATTCGTACTGAAGTACTTTAAAAAGAGGACACAATGTTCGAAATCAAGCAAAAATTACCTTCCGATGCATGCAATTTCTTGTTTGCATGGTTGGCTACAAATTTGCCAGAATTCAGTAACTTTGACTCAGATTTCAGTAGATATATAAATTATTGTATAGTCTCTCTTGAAAATATCAGATAAAAGCGGAACGACATAAATACTATAATTACACATAAACTTTGGTCATGCATTTTTTTAGATTGTGTTGATATAATATACCATAACATATACTTGAAAATAAAATGTCATAAATAAACAAAAGGGAAAATGAATAAGTAACCCCCCAACCCATGCTTGAAAGCTCAGAGACACACTTATACTATACTAAGGTCCTACTACTCTTGAACTTATTTAATAAATATTTTTCTACCTCTTTTTGGTCTACGTGGCACTAGCTTGAAAAAAATGTCAACATGCGTTGGGCCCACAAGATAGTGTCACGTAGGCAGAAAAGGGATAGAAAATTATTTATAAAATAAGTTAAGGGGAAAATCAAGATGTATAAGTGTATCTCTGGAATTTTAGACATAAGTTAGGGATACTTGTGCATTTTTTTAATTAAAAAAAAACTAATTATATACATAATTACACTTTGAAATCCATGCAAAAACGCCGACATGGTTCTTCGGCGCCACACCATTTAAAAAATAAATGTAATTTAAGCAACACGATTTCGAAGACATGAATATTTCCTATTCCGAGGGCTTAAGAAAATAACCTTATAAAACTATTTAATATTAGGTAAAAGCATGTATTCATCGTCTCTTTATGAAAAAAAAAAAATTGAAATAAGGTGTAATTCATGCTTTTCATATGAACCCTAAGTTTTATAAAATTTGATTAACTGAAGAATAAGGTTTTCTTGGAGATTTAATGGAAGAAAATATATCCATCAATGAAACTCCATATACGTAGAACGGAAAATCTTGCGAAATTTAGGAATTCTTAGAGAAAAGAAAACTTCCCGACCTTCCATTTCTTGGTATTAGGCCACAAAACTCTTTATTTATGAGGTGGTAGGATTGATTGAAGTTGATCCTCGAATGAACTTGCGAGAAAAACTTACCTTTTAGGGAACCTCTCAACTCAACTCATCTTTGTGCTAAATGTTCATTATGACCTTAACTCACATCCAAACCACTTTTATACTTAAGAATTGACCTTTAACATATATGAACAAGTAGTATACCACCAGACCCAAGTTGATACACTTATGACAACCGATTCACATCCTGAGAATAGGTTTGTGATGTGTAACATAAACTAGGCTAAATCTATTGAATTAACCTTTGAAACCTAGTTCTCTTCGAAGTTAATCCCATGATTGATAAGGAGCTAGATTGAGTCTCGCGCGTGTTGATCACACTTCCAAATTGTGATTTTTCTTCTCTAGTATCCTACAGATGTTGATATTTTTTGTTTAAACCTACACTCGATTTCGACGGTTTTTGTGTGTACATGTTGGGAAAGAAAATCACTTGGAACTGTCAAGGTTCTGGCAATTCAAAAGAAGGGAATAATTTAAACTATTTTTAAAATTTTGTTAGTTATATAGTTTTCCTTATTAGTCCTATGATTTTTTTAAAAATACTTCCAAATATAGAAGAAACTTCCGTTTGACGATTGCATGTAGTTTTGATAAACAACAAATAATAATATCAAAATATCGAGCAACATGAAGTCGCGGGGTGAAATAATATTAATAAGAATGAAGAAAATTTCCATATAATTCATTCCACGGAGAATTAAGTTGTATTTGAATTGATCATTACTTTAAAAAAAACTAATTATATTTTTAATTACACTTCAAAGAAACGTCTATCTTTCCCTATTCAATTAGAGACATTGTCGGTTAGCCCTAGATAGAAGAAGTGTACAACTATTCATGAATTATAATCCGATAGGTATTATTACTAGGTAAATTATATCAAAAATGTATTTCAATCTTGTGATGTTACACACATCAGATCACAAGGTTGAGACAGAGAAAGTTTACCAGATCAACTCGCCTTTAATTAATTTAACTATAGATAATCAATTGGATCCACAAACAATTACTATTAATCAAATTAATCTTTAATTACGCTTCAATTAGTTAATCCATACAAAAAGCCGGGGTCCGGCACACCTTTTACGAAATAATTATTTCTCATCTTATAAAAGACATGACATGTTAATAAACTATCTGAACCAGCCTGATGTTGTCTCCCAGCCACCCGGACCAACCCGAGTTGTCTCGCCACCCCATCTAAACCACCGTGGAGATTATGAATATGGCTCATCAAACGCTTCACATCATATAATGTATCCCCGAAAAACATCTTAACATATTCCAAAAACTCATCTAAACTATCCGGAAGATTCCGGCCCCTGAGAATCTTCGACAAGTACCCGATATCAGTCGCGCCTTGAAACGTTACCCAACTCACTAAATCATTACATACAAGCCCCGACGACATCAACAACTCACCAAAATCATTTGATCGAATCCCAAATTTTAGATTCCTCTCGAAGTCAATCCCACTGTTAACGAGGAGCCGGATCGAAGCCTCTGCGTACCGATCACATTTCTGATCGAAATCAGAAAAGTTGAACTGCCATAGAACCCGAAACCGTTCACCTTCAGTTACCAATTCCGGCAAGTTCCCATTAGCATTTGAAAGGGTAATCCCGACCTGAATAAGCTTCAATTCATCGACATTTGATTTCATCAGACTATACTTCTCCGCGGGAGACAGCTGTGAGAAGGGTACGACGGGATTGTAGATGTTGCCGGGATACTCTGTATCCATGGAAATACAGGGGAATTCATCAATTGAATTAGAAATATCTTCGAATGCTTCTTTGAGGTTATCAGCCCATACTTCTCGAATCAGGATCGGGTATACATTCGGATCTACTCCATTAACAGCCATGATTGAAAATTCACCAAGATTTTGAGATGGGTATACAGAAAAACGAAAATAAATTATGGGTTTCGAAGGAAAAATCGATATATGAAATGGGTATATCGCAAAATCGAAAATGAATTCTGTGTTTTGAATGAAGAATTGATGGATTTGATGGAAGTGTAGAAAGAGCTGATTTTATTGGAAGAGAAGAGAACTTAAAAGGGAAATAAATTGATGATGTTACCAAATGGAGGGAATAATTTGAATTTTTTTTTTTTTAAAAAATATTAGTTAAATAGTTTTCTATATTAGTCCTATTTTATTTTTTAAAAAATATTTAAAATACTTCTAAATATAGCTATGGTATGTTATTGTTAATTTCATTTCTATGTTTGCATGTAATTTTCATAAACTCTAATTTCATTAAATAGAATTCTAGTAATGTAAAATATACCTCGAACTTATCTTTATTTTTATGGGGTAGAAATAATTTTAATAGATCATAGGTTTTTAATAAAGAAAAATTTAAGCCACGGGTCGAATTGTAAACAATAAACTCTCTAGGTTCATGTGCTCTGTTCAGTAAGTTGTAGTTATATCATGTTTTGTCTAATTATCTTGATTTGATCAAATTTTGTGTATTACTAGTTCGATATTTTTAATTTGTAAATACGATAAATCGATAATCAAATCAATAAAATATTCATTATCGTCTATACTTTATTAGTTTATGATAGTAGAAACAGTTTTAATAGATCATAGGTTTTCAATAAAGAAAAAATTAAGTCACGGATCGGATTGTAAACAATAAATTATCTAGGTTCATGTACTCTGTTCAGCAAGCTGAAGTTGTATCTTATCTAATTATCTTGATTTGATCAAATTTTGTGTATTACTAGTTTGATATTTTTAATTGTAAATACGATGAACCGATAATCAAATCAATAAAATATTCATTATCGTTTATACTTTATTAGTTTATGATATTTAACAAGTCGATTTTCTATTTAACTAAAAAGGAAATGTTCCTCTTTAATTTTTTTGTTTTGATTGCTTTCATACGTGCATGTATGAACTATCTTCATACAAATATAGTTTTCTTTATCAGTCCTATGATTTTTTAAAAAAAAATATTTAAAATAAATACTTCCACATAAAAGATACAAGGTTTTGCTCTACTTCAATTCAAGTTTTATTTGTTTGTTGCACTTTCGATAATTAACAACAATAATATACTTCATGTAATCTCGTTAATAAAATATTTGAAGGATATAATATACATAGAGGTGTCACAAGATAAATATTATGACTTCATAAAGAAAAAAAATAAATGCAACAAAGTAACATGTATCTTTCATGTTCAATGAAATATCGATACCTAATAGATTGGTGTGTTCTACTAGTAACTAAATTGATCTTTATTTGAAAACAAATAATTATATCCTTAGTTATATTTTAATCCAAGCAAAAAAAAGTATCTGAATAATTTTAACTGTTATTTCAAATTTTACTAGTTATATTTTTTTTTATTAGAGTCTGTATGGATTAACTTGAAAAAATAACTTTTACGTCAAAATTAAAAAGTCAAATTGAAGACTGTTTAGTCAAAAAATAAAAAGTGGGAAAGACCTACTTTTGATTTTTGACTTATTTTAAGTCATTTTAAATTTATTTTAAATCACTTTTGACTATTTTAAGTTATTTTTTATATTTGTCAAAAACTATCAGAAGTCAAAAATTGACTTAAAAGTATATTTATTCAATTTTCAAGCTAATCCAAATACCCTCTTAGTCCAAATTGATTTTTAAAATACTTCCAAATATATAAAGAAAACGTATTTACCGGTGCCAATTTTTTTTCTATAATTGTATATAGTATTGATAAACAACAATACCAAAATAATCGGTATAATATTGAGTAGCAGGATAATAAAATGAATGTAAATCATACCTTTATTGTTATAGAATAATGATATTTTCAAATGAAGGTAATAATTTGAACTATTTTTAAAATATTTCTGGTTATATAGTTTTCCTTATTAGTTCTATGATATTTTTAGATATTTAAAATTCTTTCAGAAATTTATTTCACCTACACCCTACCTTACCCTCCCCCCCTCCCTCTAATGTTCTTTCTTTAAAATAATAAAAATAAATAAATTTTTAAGTGTAATCAAGGATTTTATATTAGTGGATGATCAATAGGTCTATGTGAATTTTTATATTTTACACATTAATTTTTAAAAATCTTACAAGAGAGGAATAAAACTACACATAATCGAATAGAGATAATTCAAAAATGACATATTTTATAATATTTAGACGAGTTAAGATTGATGATATTAGCCTGGTAATATTCACTCGCACGTAACTATCTTTTCCTCGCTCATATTGAGGAACAAGCGAAATATTTTTTAAAAATAAGTTATAGTACATTATGACAATTGTGATGGTTAAAAGTCTAAGTGGGAGATTGTTGGGATATATAATTTTAACCATGTGGGTAAGAAATAATATTTATTAGAGAATAACTATTTGCTAAAATTCAATAGATCATATATTCGTTTATGGTGTCTATTTACTTATATAGTAAATGATTTAGTGTGTAGAGTTTTAGCTTATACACACAAAGGATTAAATCATCGGTTCTTATAAGTATAAAGTTTTTGGTTCGCAATCTAGGATGGATTATCGGACATGCCATCGGATACGATTGTAGCACAAGATTATATGTAATTTGTCCTGATTATGGGAACGGTATAGTTTCAACTTCTTGTGCTAGTACATTTTGTATGTATTGAACGGGGCCGAGAGATAGTTGTTTTAGACTGACTGATAAAAAACATATTCTCTAAACTATTAAATGTACTTATATTCTAAATCTTGATATAACTATTATGATCTGTATATATTAATTATCGTTTTGAATTATTAAAAGGTGAGATTCTGAGATGGTCAATATGCGTGGTAAGTTGGATGATAATAATATATATTGGTGAAATAATAAGTTAGTTGATGGAATTCATGTCTCGTTATAGAGATTGATTGATATGCCTTTTTAAAAAACTTATAAATTTTCATCTTGTCAAATCTTGCAAGTGGATTTATGAATCCCACACATGAAATAAGTTAAGTAGTGCTCTAAAGGAAATTAATCATTAAGTTAAATTCATCAATAATTTAATTTATTAATTAGTATCTGAAATCTTAACATGGGGAATTACATAAGTGTTTAATAGGGAATTACGAAATAGAGGAGTGCAATAACGAATTTCTAGTGGAATGATTTGTAATTTATTATGGTAAGAATTATTCAAATTAATTATTTGGAAATATTCCATAATAGGAAACCTCGGTAATTAATTATGTGGTCCCTATAGTGCCCATATTTAACTAGAACTCAGAATCCTCTTTCTATACAAAAAGGAAGAATAATAGGGGTGGACATTCGTATTTCGGTTCGATTTTGATTTTTTTCGATCTTTTTATTTTTGGTTATTGTAAAATGTGTATCGAATACCGAATCAAAATATTCCGGTTCAGTTCAATTTTTATTGTTTCGGATTGATTTTTTATTTTGATCTTTTTAAAGGGCCTGCTTAGTGGCCGAACGCCGGTCTGAAGTCACTGGCCGGTCTGATTTTGAACTCGCCGGTTGGGCTGCTGCTGGCGGCGGCGGCTGCCTGAAAGGAAGAGGAAGAGCTGCAAGATGAATATTTAATTAGGAATAGGGACATAGGATTTCAGATTCTTTTTTCTTTTTTTAAAAGATTATTTAACATTAATAATTATTAATTAATATAATATAATATTTCAATTTAAACCGAAATATACGTACCAAAAACCGAATTGAAATATCGAAAAATACAAAAAAATAAACCGAATAATATGCCCACCCCTAAAGAATAATATGGATTTTTCTAGTCTTCTAGAAAAACAAGATTTTCTTGTCCTTTTTGGATTAGGAAGAAATCTCTATAAATAGGGATTCTCCTAACCTAGAACAAAGATGATTAGTTTTCTATTCTATACTTGTCCACCCAAGTATTGAGAGAGTTCGGATGTGACTTGAGATCACTATAGAAGATCATAGCTATCTTGTAGATTCGCTTTACGGTTTGTCTATCTTGGAGATTCGCTTGAAGGTATCCGCTCACGCTTTAAGAGATATTTATCGAATTAAATTTCTGCATGTTTATGTGTTCTAGCATAATTATGTGTTCTAGCGTAAACGATATTGATTGTCTATTATTTATGTAAGTATTAAAAATCTTAATATGTTTCTATTGTGCATATAATTTTTCAATAAATGGTATCAGAGTCATGCTTACATCTATTATGAAAAACCTAGATGATATATGTATGTTTGATTTTGCATGCGATTCATATTCACGTTAAAAAAACTATTGGAAAAGCATAGCTTAAAAATTCATGTATAACTTTATGTCTTGAAGGATTGTCTAGATCAACTTAATTTATTGTTGATAGTCAATAACGGTAGTATAATGTACTATTTTGAGAAAAAAAATTGGTGTATAATATTTCCTTAAATTACAGTTTTTGTTTGACTTGGTTGAACATACAAAAATTAATAATTAATAATTAACAAAATAAGGATGAAGTGTTGTGTCGATTTCTCCTTTGATACACATGAGCACTTTTCATTAAATTTTGATTTAGATTGATTCACATCTTAGTGACACATAAGGATCAACTAATTCTCTCACTCTCATTGGCATGAAAAAAGTTTCTCAAGGAAATATTTCAATTGTAGATATATATTATGAATTTTATAATTAATAAACGATTACCATTAAAGTGGTTGTTTATTTGAAATTATTAAAAGTTATTAATTTTTGTTACATGTGTGAGATTACAATATATGAATTGAAAATAATGATATAAATAGGATCTACGAAAATAATTTATTTATTTGAGTCATTAGAATATCCATAATGTATCATGCAAAAATTATTCTTCGTAAACAAATACTAGTAAAGGTTTGTTTACTCGAAAAGGAAATTTACCTTTAGATACTAGTAACACTTAAATTAATTCATGAAAAGAGATATTAAAGATTTTCACTAGTTTGAAGAAAGAAAATATAATATCTTGAAATCTCAGATGTATTAATTGAAAGGAAAATTTTGACCTAAGGAGGTATTGTGTGTCTTAGTAAAAGAAAAGACACAATGTATGCCTCGTGCTCATGAGATAATTAGAAAAAATTTAAAGAAAATTGAATCTAGTTAATTTAATCTTTAACTATACCTAAAACAATTATTTTTCAAGATAGGTCATAGTTTAGGAGGTCATATTTTTCTGGGATAATGCCCAAGTACCCCCTCAACCTATGCCCGAAATCTCAAAGACACACTTATACTATAATAAGGTCCTATTACCCCCCTTAACTTATTTTATTAATAATTTTTTACCCCTTTTTAGCTTACGTGGCACTATCTTGTGGGCCCAACGATGGTTGACTTTTTTTTCGAACTAGTGCCACGTAGGCTAAAAAGGAGTAGAAAATTACATATAAAATAAGTTCAGGAGGGTAATAGGACCTTAGTATAGTATAAGTGTGTCTCTGGGATTTCGGGCATAGGTTGAGGGGGTACTTGGGTATTTTCCCTATTTTTTTTATGATTTCTCATTGACTTGAAATTTGATTGTTTCAACGAAGATCGTTTAGATGGTTTTAGGTAGTTTGTTGGATAAAAATTTGATTTTAATATATGATAAGATCATCTTTATGTCAATTATGTTTATGCTAAATTTAGAACATGATTGCACATTTATTTAACATGAATTGATATAAAAATGTAGGTCATATTATTTTAATTCCTAAAGATTCTTAAATCACTTAAATTTGAATTTGGTCATAGATTTGGAAATAATATTTTTTATAAACTCCAACTGACCTGAAATTTGGTAAGTTCATTGGTAACAGCCTAGTAAGAAGTCTTGGTTACACCCTCCCTGCTCTTCAACTCTTTCTTGACTTGAAGGATACAAGTCTTGCTATGGATGGGTTTACCCTTCTCGTTGCTATCACTACTGCTAATGACAATATTGATTAGATGTTAGAAAAAATGGTGTTTAGAATTCTTGATGATTTATTTCACTGTTGTTATTACTGTTGGTAAGAATTCTTGACGATCCATTTCAATCAAAGTTCTTACAATAATTATTTTGTAATTGTGTGGTTAGATGTTAGAATATTGGTGTTTTCAAATTCATGAAACTCTTTCTTTGAGCTAATAAGAATGGTAAAACTGATGGATTTTAAAAGTTATGAAGGCCCCACAATTATATTTAACAGTTTTTGGGGGTAAATTGTTTAGGATATAAAACTAACTTGAATACATTTTGTCATATATAAAAGACTATTTCAATCACCTAATTTTCTCTATATATGTTTATCACAAGAATAGTTTCTTGCTTTATGTACTCTCAATGTAGCACATCATTATTAGCATTGCATATATGAGAAACATCGAAAGAAAATATTATTCCATCTATCTCAATTTATATTGATTCACTTTCATTTTTTATCAGTTTAAAAAAATGACATGTTTCTATATTAGTAACAATTTAAGAGCTTTAAGATGTTCATTTTATCCATAATGAAATGAATTTTTATTACTTGTTTTAGACCATAAGTTTCAAATGTGTTTCTTTGTTTCTTAATTCGGTGTCAAGTTAAATCACATCACATAAATTGAAACAAACGTAGCATCTCCTAAACTTAAAAAAATAAATAAAGGAAGTAGAAAGTATGTTATGCACTTATCATTTTTTAAGAAAAAAAATTATTTTCCACCTGATGTCTGGTGCCTAGCTACCTGCATTAGAACCCCAACTAAAAAGTTGGATCAGCATTGCAAGGCCCATTCTAGAGATAACGCACTAAAGATGATTTTTTTCTTCATACTCATAGCTTGTGTTTGCAACAAATTTTAAACATATGGAAAATAAACAAACCATACAAATAAAATATGAAGAAACATGATTTTATTCATCAAGATTGTGAGTACAAATCTGTTCCTCCCTTGATTCTACTCTCTAAGATGATTTATCCATGATTCGAGGGCCGTTAGTGGCGTATTTCTCGAACTAGGATGATTTAGATTTGATCTCTCTATATGAATAATCCATCAATTTGCAGAGTATTCGAGATCTTGATCTCTTTATGAAATTTTCGAGATGCCTTTTAAGGGAATTTAGTACCCTTTATATAGGCATAAACTAGGGTTTAGAGTTGAGTAGCCTCCAGGAATCCTTATCTGAGTTGAACACAATTTGTAGAGTCCCAACTCGAATTGAACGCATCTTGTAGAGTCCTACAAAATTTCAATGTCTACAAATGCCCCCTGCTTCAAGGCTTGACGGAGTGTAGACTTGTGAAACTAAAAGACGAGGCTTGAAGTACTCATGCTTCCACCTTTGCAGCTTCAGATTTCCAGATGTGATTTAAGAGAGAAGAGATGAAGGGCAGATTTGGTCCCACTGGGCGTGCCAATTTGTTTGCAACAAATTTTAAACATATGGAAAATAAACAATCATACAAATAAAATATGAAGAAACATGATTTTATTCATCAAGATTGTGAGTACAAATCTGTTCCTCCCTTGATTCTACTCTCTAAGATGATTTATCCATGATTCGAGGGCCGTTAGTGGCGTATTTCTCGAACTAGGATGATTTAGATTTGATCTCTCTATATGAATAATCCATCAATTTGCAGAGTATTCAAGATCTTGATCTCTTTATGGAATTTTTGAGATGCCTTTTAAGGAAATTTATTACCCTTTATATAGGCATAAACTAGGGTTTAGAGTTGAGTAGCCTCCAGGAATCCTTATCTGAGTTGAACACAATTTGTAGAGTCCCAACTCGAATTGAACGCATCTTGTAGAGTCCTACAAAATTTCAATGTCTACAGCTTGAACTCGAGATTTCTAATAAAGCGATCCCATCCTTTACACAACAACATATGTTGGCCTCTTTCCATATATAAATCTAACATGAATTATGACTACTTGCTTTCTTACCAACTTGGACTCATCAGTAACAAGGGTTTACCTAATTTCTCTATAGTATTATTTAGGCTGCTGCTAGGTCAACTTTTATTAAACTACAAAATATTTCATGTGTAAGATAATGCTACACTCCATGGGGTTAACTATTAGACACTATATAAGAACTAACTAGAAGGATCATATTTGTTAAATCATCAAAATCATGATTCAACCCTAGTAGTAAAAGAAAACGTTTTAGAATACAACAACATTGAAATTATATTTCACATTTGTAATTACATTTATCCCCCATAAATGTATAGATTACAATTACCAATCATATTTCAAATAACAATAAATTAGTTAAGTCCAAGAGTCTGCCAAACAACATTAAAACAAAAGAGTAATAAATAGTGTAACATTATGAGAAAGATGTTATATAACGATAGGACTGCGTTCATACAAGTGTTGAGGCAACCTAGGAGTAGGAACAACTTGTAGAGGTGTTTGCATATAAGTAACAGTTCCAGGACTCTCCAACATGTCGATGCCATCGCGCTCGATTCCAATTGGTGGAGACCATTCAAAATGGTGTAACAAGTGAGCTAACATAGAAGTAACCATATTGATAGCAAGGTTTGTACCGGGACATATACGTCTACCAGCACCAAAAGGTAAAAGTCGAAAATCATGTCCCTTCATGTCAATATCCTCTTCAATGAACCTTTCGGGTCTAAATTGTAAAGGATTTTTCCATACTTTAGGATCTCGTCCAAGTGCCCATACGTTAACATGTACGATTGTACCCTTAGGTATGTTGTAACCACCAATTTTGACATTAGCACTAGCCAAGTGAGGGAGCATTAGTGGAGTTGGAGGGTGTAGCCTTAGTGATTCTTTAACTACACTTTGTAGATAGGTGAGTTTCGACATATCGGACTCGGTTATGACCCGGTCCGACCCGATAACCCGGTCCAGTTCTTCTTGGGCCTTTTGTTGAACCCTTGTGTTCTTGACTAATTCAGCCATAGCCCATTCAACAGTTATAGCCACTGTATCCATTCCAGCTGTCACCATATCCTGTAATAATTAATAAAAAAAAATTAAAGTCATAGAAAATTAAAATTATTGAAGATTTAATATTTTTTCTTTATTTATTTAATTCATGTTCAAATAGGATTTGTAATTAAATTTATATAGGCATAGATTTTAAATTTATTATTTTAAAGAAAAAAGACAAATATACCCCTAAACTATCGTAAATTGTATACAGTTACCTTCTGTCATACTCTTGGGACATTGGTGCCCTTGCCGTCCAAAAACTAAAGCAAAAATACCCTTTATACTAGAAGACATACATGTGTCATAATCTTATCCATCGACTCGACATTTATTAAATATCAAATCGACGAATAAGATTGTGTCACGTGTCCCTATTTAATCTTCCATTAGAATGAAGGACATATATACACTAGCTTTTAGACTGTAAAAACACCAATATTCTAAAAATATGGCGATATATGGTGCCATTTACTTTAGTTCAAGCTATATTTTTCTTTTTCCCTTTTTTTGGTAACATAGAATAGGGGAGAATTATGGTGCACATTCAAAAGTAGTGTAGTGGAGAATTACTTATTGAGTTTATGATTATTTCTTTTTATTTTTGATAATTGATTCATTATTAAATAATAATTTAGTTTATACTTTTTCTTCTGGTGGAAGACATGTTAGTTAATGATCACGAAAACTTGAAAAAAGATTGTGTTGTTTTCCACTTGTACACCTAACTCGTCTATTTCTTTAATTA